>NW_027219804.1:0-175550 GCF_027580195.1 Bos mutus | reverse complement strand
ATTCACCCATTCCAATCCATTTTAGTTCGCTGATTCCTAGAATGTTGATGTTCACTCTTGCAATCTTTTGTTTGACCACCTCCAATTTGCCTGGATTAGTGGACCTGACATTTCCAGGTTCCTATACAATATTGCTCTTTACAGCATTGGACCTTGCGTCTATCACCAGTCACATCCACAACTGGGTATTTTTTTGCTAAGGCTCCATCCTTCATTCTTTCTGGAGTTAGTAATCCACTGATCTCCGGTAGCATATTGGGCCCCTACTGACCTGGGGAGTTTCTCTTTCAGTGTCCTATCATTTTGCCTTTTCATACTGTTCATGGGTTTCTCAAAGAAAGAATAATGAAGTGGTTTGTCATTCCCTTTTCCAGTGGACCACATTCTGTCAAACCTCTCCACCATGACCTGTCCATCTTGGGTGGCCCCATGGGCATGGCACAGAGCACCGGTGGTTGCAATGGCGCACAGAGCACGGCCAAGAGGGTACGCCATGTCCGAGGTCAGGGACAGCAGCTGAGAGTGCCAGGCTGCAAAGGTGCAGGGATGGCTGAGAGGAGCTACCCCACATCCGAGGTCAGGGGCGGTGGCAGGGAGGAGCTACCCCATGTCCAAGGTCAGGGGCGGCGGCCAAGATTTCAAGGCTGCAACAGCGCAGGAGCAAACCATAGGATCTACCCCAAGTCTGAGGTCAGGGGCAGCAGCCGAGAGATCAAGGCTAAGACAGCACAGGAGCAGCCCATAGGAGCTACCGCATGTCTGAGGTCAGGGGTGGTGACTGGGAGGAGCTACCCCACATCCGAGGTCAGGGGCTGTAGCCGAGAGGAGCTAACCCATGTCAGAGGTCAGAGGCACAGCAGGGAGGACCTAAACCGTGTCAGAGGTCAGGGGCTGTGCTGGACGGTGCAAGGCTGCCACAGCACAGGAGCAGCCAAGAGCAGCTACCCCATGCCCAAAGCTGGGGCAGCAGCTGAGATCAGTAACTCCAGGCCCAAGGAGCAGTGCTGCGCGGGCTCAGGAGAGCCTAGAGGAGCTATTCCACGTTCAATTTCAGGATAGGTACTGTGAGGAGATACACCTCATCCAAGGTAAGAAGCAGCGGCTGCACTTTCCTGCAGCGGCCGTGAAGAGATACCCCATGACCGAGGTAAGAGAAACCCAAATAAGATGGTAGGTGTTGCAAGAGGG
This sequence comes from Bos mutus, assembly GCF_027580195.1. Lineage (NCBI taxonomy): Eukaryota > Metazoa > Chordata > Mammalia > Artiodactyla > Bovidae > Bos > Bos mutus. Next base: position 174,362 of record NW_027219804.1, on the reverse strand, counting down.
CATCAGAGGACAGACACACTGAAACCATAATCACATAAAACTGAAGGCTAAATATTCACCTTAATTATAGTCTCCTCATTGTACACAAGCTATAGAGCTTAATTAGGTTCCTTTTTAAAAAATTTTGTTTTTATTTCCTTTATTCTAGGCAATGGGTCATAGAGGATCTTGCTGTGTCTTATTTTAGGGTGGTCATATCTATGTTTTACTATAAGGGTTTTATATTTTCTGCTCTTACATTTACATCTGTAATCCATTTTGAGTTTATTTTTGAACATGATGTTAGATAGTGTTCTAGTTTCTACACATAGCTGTCCAGTTTTCCCAGTAACACTTTTTTGAAGAAAATATATTTTTCTATTGCATATTTTTGCCTCCATTGTCAAAGATAATGGGTGCATGAATTTATTTTTGGACTTTATATTTTGTTCCATTGGTCTATATTTCTATGATTGTGCAAGTTTCATACTCTCTTGATATCTTTGTGGTGTAGTCTGAAATCAGAGAGTTTGACTCTTCTAGTTCCATTCTTCTTTTGCAAAATTGCTTTGGCCCTTCAAAGTCTTATGTGTTTGCATTCAAATCATAAAATAATTTGTTCTATTTTTATAAAAATATTGTAGGTATTGCATTGAATCTATTGATTGTTTTGGGTGGTATACTCATTTTAACTATATCAATTAATCCAATCCAAGAACATGGTATGTTTCTCCATCTATATGTGTTTTGCTTTCTTTCATCAGTGCTTATTTTTATCTCTCTGGGAAAGTGAAAGTTGCTTAGTCATATCTGACTCTTTGCAATCCCATGAACCATACAGTGTATGGAATTTGTAATTCTCCAAGCCAGAATACTGGAATGGGTAGCCTTTCCCTTCTCCAGAGAGTCTTCCCAACCTAAGGATCAAACACATTGTGTGCAGGTCTCACACATTGCAGGAGGATTCTTCACGTGCTAGGCCACAAGGGAAGCCCAAGAATACTATAGTGGGTAGCCTATCCCTTCTTCAGGGATCTTCCTGACCGAGGAATTGAACAGGACTCTCCTACATTGAAGGTAGCTTTTTACCAATTGAGCTATCAGGGAAGCCCTTTGTCTCCTTATGCAAATTTATTTCTAGTTATTTTATTCTTTTCATTGCAATGATGAACAGGATTATTACTTAATTTCCCTTTCTGAATTTTCATTGTTACTGTATAGGAATATAAGGGTTTCTGTGTATTAATTTTATACCCTGCACATTTACTCTATTCATTGATTAACTCCAGTAATTTTCTGGTGGCATCTCGGGTTTTCTGTGTAAAGGATAATATCACATTCAAATAGAGAGAGTTTTACCTCTTCTTTTCCAATCAGGATTCTTTTTATATCTTTTTCTTCTTTGAAAGGTGTGGCTAGAATTCCCAAAACTAGTAGTGGTGAGTATGGGCACCCTTGTCTTAATGCTGATTTTAAAGGAAATGTTTTAAGTTTTTCATTATTGACAATAATGTTTGAAGTGGTTTTGTAATATTAGGCTTTCATTATGTTGAGGTATGTTCCATCTGTGACTACTTTGACAGAGTTTTTTTTTTTTCATAAAAATCTCTGAATTTTATTGAATTCAAATTTTAATTTTCTTCTGTTTTGGGGAAGGCAATGACACTCCACTCCAGTACTCTTGCCTGGAAAATCCCATGGACGGAGGAGCCTGGAAGGCTGCAGTCCATGGCATCGCTAAGAGTCGGACACGACTGAGCGACTTCACTTTCACTTCCTTCTCACTTTCATGCATTGGAGAAGGAAATGGCAACCCACTCCAGTGTTCTTGCCTGGAGAATCCCAGGGACGGGGAAGCCTGGTTGGCTGCCGTCTATGGGGTTGCACGGAGTCGGACATGACTGAAGTGACTTAGTAGCAGCAGCTGTTTAGCCTCCAAATTATTTTTGTTTCCTCTATTTTTTCTTCTGTAGTTGATATCTGATCTAACAACATTGTGATCAGAAAATATGCTTGAAAATATTACAATTTTTTGAAGTTTACCAAGGTTAGACGTGACCTTGGATGTGATCTGTCCTAAGATAACGTTCCATTTGCACTTGAGAATAAGGAGAAAATGGGGAAATCTGTTCTTTTGGGGTGGGATGCCCTGTAGATATCAATTAGGTGAAACTGGTCTAATGTATCATCTAAAACGTGAGTTTTCCTTATTGGTTTTCTGTCTGGATGATCTGTCCATGTTATGAGTGGAGTATTAAAATCACCCAATACTATTGGTTAGTGTCTATTTCTGCTCTAATAGTTGTTGGCACTTGTCTCTTGTATTGAGGTGCTCCTACATTGGGTGCATATAGCTTCTTCTTGGATTGATACCTTGATTATTAGGTAATGCAACCTTCTTTGTCTCCTATAGTGGTCTTTGATTAAAGTCCATTTATCTGATATGAGTATTGCTTCTCCCACTTTCTTTTGCTCTCCATTTTCACAAAATAGCTTTTTCCTGGCCATCACTGTCACTCTGTATGTGTCCCTAGTTATGAGATGGTTTTGTTGCAGACAGTATATTCTTGTATTCATTCAGCCAGTCTTTGTATTTTCATTGGAGTTTTTAGCCCATTTATGTTTAAGGTAGTTGTTGCTAACTATGATCTTGTTACCATTTACTATGTATTTTTGTGGATTTGTTTTGTAAAAGCTTTTCTGTTTCCAATCTAGATAAGATCCTTCAGCATTTCCTGAAGTGCTGGTTTGGTGGTTCTGAATTCTAATTGCTTTTGTTTGTCTGTTAAGCTTTTGATTCCTCTTTGAATTAGAATGCTATCCTTGTTGAATAGAAAGTAATCTTGGCTGTAGGTTTTACTTTTCATCTCTGTAAGTATATCTTGCCATTCCTTTCTAAGCTGGAGAGTTTCTAGGTAAGATCAGCTGTTATCCTTATGGGGATTCCTGTCTGTTATTTGTTGTTATTCCTTTGTTTCCTTTGAATATTTGTTCATTTTCTATATTTATTTGTTTGTTTTTATTTTGATTAATGTGTATTTTGATATGTTTTTTTCTTGGATTTAACCCTGTGGGACACTCTGGGGTTTTTCATCTTAGATGTCTATTCCTTTCCTATTTCAGGAAGTTTTAAATTATTTTCTCCTCAAATATTTTCTCATGTTCTTTCCTTTTATCTTCTTTGTCCGGGAAACCTATGATTTAAATGTGGGGCATTTAACATTGTCCCAGAAGTCTCTGAGGCTGTCTTCATTTCTCTATTTTTTTCCTGTTCTGCTTCCTTTTTTCCAACATTCTATCTTCCAGCTCACTTAGTCCTTCTTCTGCCTCACTCTACTCTTTCTGTTGTATAGAGTGATTTCTATCTCATTTATTGCATTGTTCATTATTGATTGACTATTCATTACTTCTTCAAGGTCCTTTTAAAACACCTCTTTCATCTTCTCAATCCATGTCAAAAGTCTATTTATCTGTAGCTCCATTTATTTCCAAGACTTTGACTATTATTATGCTGAATTGTTTTCCTGTAGACTTCTTACCTCCTCCTCTTTCATTGATTTGTTGATTTTTATTGCGTTCCTTCACCTGCTGGATAGTGTCTCTGTCTTTTCATGTTGTTTAGATGGCTGTCTTTGAGGTCTATTTTCTGCAAACGGGAGGGTCATCATTGCTATTAATTGGGTAGACTCCTCCCAGTGAATGTGGTGGGACCAGTGAATTGTGAAGGTTTTCTAGTTGAGGGAATTATTTTGTTGTTGTTATAGAAGATGGCTGTGGATCTCATTTTTTTTTTTGAGAGGCAATGCAGTTTCCATTAGATAATTAGGAGGCTCTATTATGGCTTTGATTACACTTGAGCTATTTCAAATCCTAGAAGATGATGCTGTGGAAGTGATGCACTCAATATGCCAGGAAATTTGAAAATCTCAGCAGTGGCTCCGGACTGGAAAAGGTCAGTTTTCATTCCAATCTCAAAGAAAGGGAATGCCAAAGAATGCTCAAACTACCCTGCAGTTGCAGTCACTTCACATGCTAGCAAAGTAATGCTCAAAAATCTCCAAGCCACACTTCAGCAATACATCAAGTGTTAACTTCCAGATGTTTAAGCTTGTTTTAGAAAATACAGATGAACCAGAGATCAAAATCCCAACATCTGCTGGATCTTTGAAAAAGCAAGCAAATTCCAGGAAAACATCTACTTCTGCAAAAGCCTTTGACTGTGTGGATCAAAATAAACTGTGGAAAATTCTGAAAGAGACGGGAATACCAGACAACAGGATCTGCCTCTTGAGGAGCCTGTGTGCAGGCCAGGAAGCAACAGTTAGGACTGGACATTGAATAACAGACCGGTTCCAAATATTGTCACACTGCTTATTTACCTTCTATGCAGAGAAATGCTGGGTGGAGGAAACACAAATGGACTCAAGATTGAGAGGAGAAATGTCAATAACTTCATATATGCAGATGACACCACCCTCATGGCAGAAAGTGAAGAGAAACTGCACAATCTCTTGATGAAAATGAAAGAGGAAAGTGAAGAAGTAGGCTTAAAGCTCTACATTAGAAAAACTGAAATCATGGTATCCTGCCCCATCACTTCATGGAAAATAGATGCACAAACAGTGGAAATGGTGACAGACTTTATTTTGGGGAGTCGGGGGCTACAAAACCACTGCAGATAATGACTACAGCCATGAAATTAAAAGATGCTTACTCCTCCTAGAGAGCATAAAACAGGACCAGGAGCTAACTGTGACTCAGATCATGAAATCCTTACTTCCAAATTCTGACTTAAATTGAAGAAAGTAAGGAAAACCATTAGACCATTCAGGAATTACCTGTATCAAATCCCTTATGATTATACAGTGGAGGTGAGAGATAAATTTAAGGGATTAGGTCTGATAGAGTGCCTGATGAACCATGGACAGAGACAGGTATCAAGATCATCCCCAAGAAAAAGAAATGCAAAACTCAAAATGGGTGCCTGAGAAAGCTGTGAAATGAAGAGAAGTTAAAGGCAAAGGAGAGAAGGAAAGATATAGCCATTTGAATACAGAGTTGGAAAGAATAGCAAGCAGAGATAAGAAAGCCTTCATTAGTGATCAGTGCAAAGAAATAGAGGAAAGCAATAGAATGGGAAAGACTAGAGATCACTTCAAGAAAATTTGAGGTTCAAAGGGAATATTTCATGCAAAGATAGGCACAATAAGGACAGAAATGGTATGGACCTAACAGAAGCAAAAGATATTAAGAAGAGTTGGCAAAGATTACACAGAAGAACTGTTCATAAAAGATCTTTACAACCCAAATAATCATGATGATGTGATCACTCACCTAGGTCCAGACATCTTGGAATGTGAAGTCAAGTGGGCCTTAATGCCGGGAGCCGGCATATTGCATATTGAGTGCATATAGCATATTGAGTGCAGCACTTTTCAGGATCTGGAATAGCTCAACCCGAATTCTATCACTGCCGGTAGCCAGCGTGAGGATCTCTGTCCATGACAAAGGTCATGAGGAAGGAGGCTCGGCATACGCAAAGGCGGGATCGAACTTCAGGAGTCCTCCTGGAAATTCTCGAGCATATACCCCCAAAACCAGAGTCTGCCTACTTTCTGCTTTGTGCTTTCACCTACACCTCTGACTTTACGGGGGGCTGTCCCCCACTACCTCTCTGAAAAAAGAGTTAGCTTACAGGTCCAGCTAATAATTCCTGGGTGTGACAGTGTTTAACCTACAAACTCCTTTGGAAATCCTCTGGCCTGCCTGAATAGGTTTTTCTGGCCACATGTGATTGTTCAGAGCCTCCCAAATGTGACAGGCAGGAGATGTTCTAAACTGTCTAAACACAGATTCTTTTGAGTAGTTAAAAGATTGATTAGAAATTGTATTGGTGAAGGGATTTTCACTTGTTGGGCCAATGTTTGCTGCTAAGTCTCCATATCCCTTACCTGCTGTGTCCCTGGAAGTGTATTGATTAATATAATTGGTGTAAGTAGTAGCTTTAAAGTTTGTAACCTGGGACCCTTGAGTTAATTATTTTTCTTGTTATAGCCCACCACATCTTTGCTCTGTAGGAATGCAACTTTATCTAATGCTTTTGGAGAGTGGCTCCTGACCAATCACCTTTAGAGAAAAATACGTTTTCTGAAGAAAGGGTCTTAAAATGTTAACAGGCCTCCGGGCCAGAAGATGATGCAAATAACCTAAGCTTTTGCATATGATAAGTTTGCAGGAAGAAAGCCTGGCTTGCTGCAAGACTCTACCCCTTCCCCCATTATCCTCTATGCATAACTTAAGGTATAAAAACTACTTTGGAAAATAAAGTGCGGGGCCTTGTTCACCGAAACTTGGTCTCCCCATGTCGTTCTTTCTCTTACCTTCTGGCTGAATTATTCAGGCTCTTTTCTCCACTGAATTTCCTCACTGAGCTATCCTTATTTCAGCCTCTTTTCTCCACGAAGTTTCCTCACTGAGCTATCCTCATTCTATTACTCTTTATATCCTTAATTAACGTTTAATTAAGCAGTTGTTTCCTGATCTTCGCCACGCCGTCTATCCTTTGAATACCCTGGATCAGCGGGGCTAGTCCCGCACCTTAAAAGCATCACTATGAACAAAGTTAGTGGAAATGATAGAATTGCAATCGAGCTATTTAAAACACTAAAAGATTATGCTATGGAAGTGCTGCACTCGATATGTCAGCAAATTTGAAAAACTCAGCAGTGGCTCGGGACATTAAATGGTCAGTTTTCATTCAAATCCCAAAGTTAGGCAACACCAAAGAATGCTCAAACTACTGCACAATTGCATTCATCTCACATGCTAGTAAAGTAATGCTAAAAATTCTCCAAGCCATGCTTCAGCAATACATGAACCATAAACTTCAAGATGTTCAAGCTGGTTTTCGAAAAGTCAGAGGAAACAGAGATCAAATGGCCAACATCCGCTGGATCATCAATAAAGCAAGGAGTTCCAGACAAGATCTACTTCTGCTTTATTGACTATTCCAAAGACTTCGTGTGGATTACAATAAACGTTGGGAAATTCTTTTTTTTTTTTTTTTTGAATCTGTGTATGTTGTTTAAAAGCATTTGGAGACCCAGATGTCCCAGGTGGCACAGTGGTAAAGAATCACCTGCCAATGTAAGGGCATGGGTTTAATCCCGGGTTGGGAAGATTCCCTGGAGAGGGAAATGGCAACCTGGTCCAGTATTCTTGCCTGGGAAGTCCCATGAACAGAGGAGCCTGGTGGGCTTCAATCCGTTGCAGAAAGTGTTGCAAAAGAGTCAGACACAACATAGCAACTGAACACATGCCATCAGTGTGATAGTGTGCTAAGAACTGAACAGTAGTGTATAAAGGAAATATTGTCCCTGCCTTCAAGGAACTTGCAGCCCAGAGAGGAAGATCATTAACACACTTCAATAGACAACTATATTGCAATGTAATATTCATTTAAAATTCTTCACTGCCAAGTGCCATAAGTGCTATGGGAGCTCAGAGCAGAGACCCTCAAGACATATGGAGAACATACTTTTTCAGGAAGTCTTCCTGGAAGAGGTGCTGTTTAAGTGTGACCTTGGGTAAGGGGATACTCTTTTTTTTTTTTTTCCCACCCTCTCCTCTCGCACAGAGTCCATAAGCCTGTTCTATACATCAGTGTCTCTTTTGCTGTCTCGTATACAGGGTTATCGTTACCATCTTTCTAAATTCCATATATATGCGTTAGTATACTGTATTGGTGTTTTTCTTTCTGGCTTACTTCACTCTGTATAATAGGCTCCAGTTTCATCCACCTCATTAGAACTGATTCAAATGTATTCTTTTTAATGGCTGAGTAATACTCCATTGTGTATATGTACCATAGCTTTCTTATCCATTCATCTGCTGATGGGCATCTAGGTTGCTTCCATGTCCTGGCTATTATAAACAGTGATGCAATGAACATTCAACACCCATTAATGGTAAAAACTCTCCAGAAAGCAGGAATAGAAGGAACATACCTCAACATAATAAAAGCTATATATGACAAACCCACAGCAAACATTATCCTCAATGGTGAAAATTGAAAGCATTTCCTCTAAAGTCAGGAACAAGACAAGGGTGCCCACTTTCATCATTACTATTCAACATTGTTCATTATCCTCAATGGTGAAAATTTGAAAGCATTTCCTCTAAAGTCAGGAACAAGACAAGGGTGCCCACTTTCATCATTACTATTCAACATTGTTTTGGAAGTTTTGGCCACAGCAATCAGAGCAGAAAAAGAAATAAAAGGAATCAAATTGGAAAAGAAGAAGTAAAACTCTCACTATTTGCAGATGACATGATCCTCTACATAGAAAACCCTAAAGACTCCACCAGAAAATTACTAGAACTAATCAATGATTATAGTAAAGTTGCAGGATATATAATCAACACACAGAAATCCCTTGCATTCCTATACACTAATAATGAGAAAACAGAAAGAGAAATTAAGGAAACAATTCCATTCACCATTGCAACGAAAAGAATAAAATACTTAGGAATATATCTACCTAAAGAAACTAAAGACCTATATATAGAAAACTATAAAACACTGGTGAAAAGAAATCAAAGAGGACACTAATAGATGGAGAAATATACCATGTTCATGGATTGAAGAATCAATATAGTGAAAATGAGTATACTACCCAAAGCAATTTATAGATTCAACGCAATCCCTATCCAGCTACCAACAGTATTCTTCACAGAGCTAGAACAAATAATTTCACAATTTGTATGGAAATACAAAAACCCTCGAATAGCCAAAGCGAACTTGAGAAAGAAAAATGGAACTGGAGGAATCAACCTACCTGACTTCAGGCTCTACTACAAAGCCACAGTTATCAAGACAGTATGGTACTGGCACAAAGACAGAAATATAGATCAATGGAACAAAATAGAAAGCCCAGAGATAAATCCACGCACATATGGACACCTTATCTTTGACAAAGGAGGCAAGAATATACAATGGATTAAAGATAATCTTTTAACAAGTGGTGCTGGGAAATCTGGTCAACCACTTGTAAAAAGAATGAAACTAGAACACTTTCTAACACCATACACAAAAATAAACTCAAAATGGATTAAAGATCTCAACGTAAGACCAGAAACTATAAAACTCCTAGAGGAGAACATAGGCAAAACACTTTCTGACATACATCACAGCAGGACCCTCTATGACCCACCTCCCAGAATATTGGAAATAAAAGCAAAATAAACAAATGGGACCTAATTAAACTTAAAAGCTTCTGCACATCAAAGGAAACTATTAGCAAGGTGAAAAGACAGCCTTCAGAATGGGGAGAAAATAATAGCAAATGAAGCAACCGACAAACAACTAATCTCAAAAAATATACAAGGAAATTCTAAAAGAGATGAGAATACCAGAGGAGCTGACCTGCCTCTTGAGAAGCCTCTATGCAGGTCGGAAAGCAGCAGTTTGAACAGGACATGGAATGACTGGCTGCACATAGAATAAGCAATGTGTCAAAGTTGTATATTGTCACTCTGCTTAGAAACACTGTGCTGGATGAAGCACAAGCTGGAATCCAGTTTCCAGGAGAAATAACCTCAGATATACAGATGACACCACCATTATGGCAGAAAGGAAGAACTAAGGAGTATTTAATGAAATCAAAAGAAACGTTGGTTTAAAGCTGAAAACTAAGATCCTGGCATCTGATCCCACCACTTCATGGCAAATTGATTTGACTTTCTTTTGACTTTCTTTTGAAGGGCTCCAGAATCACTGCAGATGGTGATTGAAGCCATGAAATTCAAAGATGCTTACTTCTGGGAAGGAAAGGTATGACCAACTTAGACAGCATATTAAAAACAGAGACATTACCTTGCCAACAAAGGTCTGTCTAGTCAAAGCTATGGATTTTCTAGTAGTCATGTATGGATGTGAGAGTTGGACTATAAAGAAAGTTGAGTATCAAAGAATTGATGCTTTTGAACTGTATTGTTGGAGAAGTCTCTTGAGAGGCCCTTGTACTTCAAGGAGATCCAACAAGTCCATCCTAAAGGAGATCAGTCCTGAATATTCATTGGAAGAACTGATGCTGAAGCTGAAACTCCAATAATTTGGCCACCAGATGCGAAGAGTTGACTCACTTAAAATGACCATGATGCTGGGAGAGATTGAGGTCCAGAGGAGAGAGGTATGACAGAGGATGAGATGGTTGGATGGCATCACTGACTCAGTGGACATGAGTTGAGTAAACTTTGGGAGTTGGTGATTGACAGGGAGGCCTGGCGTGCTGCAGTCCATGGAGTTGCAAAGAGTCAGACACAACTGAGTGACTGAACTTATTAGCCTGCCTTTTAATTTTCTTGAGTGTGTTCTTGTTTTGCTGGAAAATTAGCATGGGTTGTCTTGCACTGGAGCTTGCTGCTCTTGGATGGAGCTTGCTTTCAGTGTAGGCATGTATCTTTTTGGATGGGGTCTTGTCTATCACTCTTCCCTGGGGTCAGGGTTCTATGATGATCCAAAGTTCTGAGCTGAGCTACTTGCCTCTTGTTTTTGGTCCCCCCTCTTGCAGCAACCTCGACTACTCTTTCAACATTGCACAGAAGACAAAACCCCATGTTAGTGGTGAAATAACTCCACATCCTGGACAGTCAAAGAGATCCACAGCATTATACATAGAAAAGAAGAGGGACGAGCTGGATAGAGGGTGATCAGGAGGAGAAAAGTAAGTCAAAAGGAAAGAGAGCAATTAAGCCTGTAATCAAATCCCTGAGTGAAAATGGATATTAAAAAATAGACTCTTAATACTGCAAAATGAATAATAAATTCCAGAAAGCAAAAATTAAAAAACCTAGACTCAATTTGAACTCCCAAATGTACAATATAAAATAAACCAAACATAATTGAACACAAAATTAGAAAAAATATTCTGGGGTGAGTTCAGTGTCAGGTTATCCCTTGTTCTAGCTTACACTTTTTCTCAAAGTCCACAATTGTCCTTAAATGCAATTTTACTGCTTAATTTGAATCTGTTGCACCTGCCACTTCTTGAGTGGTTCTCCTGTCTTATCTTTACTTAGGCTGGCCTCCTCTGCTTGCAAGTCTCTTCAATGTCTAATCTAAGCCCTGATAGGAAGAGGTGACAATAGACCCTTATTCAGGTCATTTGCTCTGTTTTGCTGTGGAGAGACAGGAAAACCGCAAACAAATACCACTGGGATTTGTGGGGAGCCCTTGTTGTGAATGGACAGCACAGGGTCTGCAAAAGTCCAAGGTGATGTGCACTTCTCAGATCCAGCCATTCAAGGTCCTGGGTGTCCCTTGAGGGCACAGTTACAGAAGGGCCATGTATCTCATGCACTTCCCAGGCCCAAGCTACCTAGGGTCCATCCTGTGCTAGGCGTGCAGTCCCAGGTTGGCCGTGTGTCTCCTGCACTTCCCAGGTCCAAGCTGCTCAGATTCCCAGGTGTTTTATGAAGGCCCAGCCCCAGTTGAGCCATGTATGTCTTGCTCTTCCCAAGCCCAGGCAGTCCAGATTCCCAGGTCTCTGTTGGGGCACAGTCCCAGGTGGATTCTTTGTCTCCTGCACTTCCAAGGCCCAAGCTGCTCATATTTCTGGGTGTTCTATGAGTCATGCATCTCTTGCTCTTCCCAGGCGAAAGTGGCCTGGTGTTCTGCCAGAGCATAGTCTCAGGTGGGCCCTTTGTATAATGCACTTCCCAGGTCCATGCTGCTCAAGTTCCAGGATGTTCCAGAGTACACTCTTTCAGAGAGCCACTCAGGTTCTCAGGATAGCTGTGATGTCATAGTTGCTGGTGGACCATGTTTTTCGTGCACTGCTCAGGTTCATTCTGGTCAGTTTCTCAGATACTCCACAGATAGAGTCCATGCATAGTGAGCTGTTCATCTTCTCAGAGGAGTTGCTTTCAGGTTATGACACTCTTGGCAGCTATAAACTCTCCCAGGTCTCAGGAAGTCATGGTTAGTGGCTGCTCATGGATAGTGTCTGCTCACAGCTTGGCAGGAGTTGCAGTCTCTGGGCCTAAAATGTTATGGCCTTCTGCCTCTGGTTGTCAACATTCTGAATCATTACCTCCTGGGAGGTCCATAATGAAAGCTAGCTTGCTCTCCTTCAGTAAATACTAGGGCATAGTCTGTTTTGTAAGCAGGTCATGGGTCGCAGTGTGGTCTTAGAGCTTTCCCATGGGAACATTCCTTTTCTTTGTTTATTTTTCTCTCTCTGGCACTATGTGCTTCAGCCTGCTACATCACATTAATTCTCTCAGAGTGTCTGTAGAGCATTCAAACCCAATCTTTATTCTAAGGACTGAAGATGCAGAGGGCACCTCTGTACATAGTCCCCACTCACTGTGGTGGACACGAGACTGTGAGGCAATTCCCATTAATAATTGCCTTTTGGGCTTGAATTCTGAGATGATTTTTGTTTGGGGTGATGTGGGGTGGTTATACCACCCTCTGAGATTCCAAAGTGGCCCACTGAATCAACCTCTCAGAGGGTTTCGGTGGTATGGAAACTTTTCCTTCTCTAAAAGCTTAAGATGGATAGTGCTGGATTCATGATCTCTGAGAAGAAGATTTAACTTCAGGACTAAGGACCAGGCTTGATCACTCAAGAGCTCTTGTATATTGTTTTATTAAAGTAAGAAAAGGAACAGAGAAAACTTCTGACATCGACATCAGAAGGGGACAGAGAATGCCCCCTTGCTAGTGTTAGCTAGGGAGTTACATACATTTTAATTTAGTTATTATAATAAATCAAAAGCATGTCTTAAATTTGTGAAAATTTTACCAGACCTACTCCACAATTTATATTTTAGGATTAGAATTTAACAATAGAAAGATCCTACAAGACCCACTCCCATAATATAGCTTCTAAAATATAAGGATTCGTCAGAAGGTTTTCAGCGAGGAAAACCTGTCCTCAAGCATGATACACTTTTTGCTATATAATTCCAATTATAGAATTTAAACTGAGTTGTTTGCTGTGTAATCATCAGTTCCAGGTTTAAAAGAAAACAAAACAAAACAAAACAGAACATTTTATGTGACTAAGACTAAGGAATATAGACAAAACAAACAAGCGAGCAAACAAACATTTTTGCCCTTTTCTCCTCGAGAATTCCAGAAACCTATCTCCTCCTCAAGAATCCAGATATTTTTCTCTTCTTTGGGTAGGCCAGACTTCTTATCAATCTGTATAGGAATTGACTCTCTATCCCCAACACAAGTTCAGTCCAGTTGCTCAGTCGTGTCCAACTATTTGTAACCCCAAGGACTGTGGCACACCAGGCTCCTCTGTTCATCACTAACTTCCATAGCTTGCTCAAATGCATCTCCATTGAGTTAGTGATGGACTCAATCTCATCCTCTGTCTTCTGCTTCTCCTCCTGCCTTCAATCTTTCCCAGCACTGGGGTCATTTGCAAGAGTCAGTTATTTAATTCAGGTGGCCATATTCAGCTTTAGCATCAGTCCTTATTGATTAATTTTATTCCCTTTCTGTCCAAGGGACTCTCAAGAGTCTTCTCCAACACCACACTTCAAAAGCATCCATTTTTCAGTGCTCAGCTTTCTGTAAAGTCCAATTCTTACATCCATACATGACTACTGGACAAATTATAGCTTGGACTAGAAAGACTTTTGTTGGCAAAGTAATATGTCCGTTTTAAATATCCTGCCTACGTTGGTCATAGCTTTTCTTCCAAGAAGCAAGTATCTTTTAATTTTATGCTGCAACCACCATCTACAGTGATTTTGGAGCCAAGAAAATAAAGTCTCTCAACGTTTCCATTGCTTCCCCATCTGCGGCTGCTGCTGCTGCTAAGTCACTTCAGTTGTGTCCAACTCTGTGTGACCCCATAGACGTCAGCCCACCAGGCTCCCCTGCCCCTGGGATTCTCCAGGCAAGAACACTGGAGTGGGTTGCCATTTCCTTCTCAATGCAGGAAAGTGAAAAGTGAAAGTGAAGTCTCTCAATCATGGGGCCAGAAGCCATGACCTTCGTTTTTGAATGTTGAGTTTGAAGCCGGCTTTGCACTCTCCTGTTTCACTTTCATCAATAGGCTCTTTAGTCCCTCTTCACTTTCTGCCATATGGGTTTTGTCATCTATCTATCTCAGGTTATTGCTATTTCTCCCAGCAATTTTGATTCCAGCTTGTGCTTCATCCAGTCTGGCATTTCACATGATGTGCTCTTCATCTAATTTAAATAAGGAGGGTTACAATTCAGAACCAGTCCATTGTTGCATGTCTGGTTCTAGTATCAGTCTCTATCCCTAAATCCTTTGTCTCTTTTTTTCTTGTTTATCTCTTCTCCTACCTCATTATGAGCAAATTGATTGGCCTTTCTGGTGTCCTCTGCCAGCATATAGAAATGGTTTAGTGAAAGTTACTCCATATCCTGACAATCCGTTGAGGTATTTACTGGGGAAAAATTGAACTCTTTCTCATATGTCACTGACATCTTAGGACGAATCTACCGAGTTTATATTCAAAGGTATGCACTCTGCCCCTGTTAAGCAAGTACTCTAAAGTAGGCATACTCTGAATATAATACCATCAAGTACTATTGAGCTCACAGTGTGAAACATGCATGCAACGAAGCTACTGAGCTAACCCTCTGTAGTATGCATCCAGCAACCACTTGTGCCCCACTCTGTGACAATTATGCTGCAGCTCATGATCTGGCACTCATGAGTGTATGAAGCACTACTTCTGATTATGCATGCAGCAACTACTGAGGTTGAAATCAGGACTTTGCATTCAGCTTTTCTTGAGAATTGAATTAGAACAGGTATACTAATTAGTTTGCACTTTGAAACATAGATTACAACTCTAGAGCATAAGTATCACAACCAAGTGTGCCTGCACTCTGGACCTGGCATGCCGTAACAACTGAAAATGCAAGAAGCTTTTCACAACTACTGACCCCTGATTTCAAACCACTGCTGCTGCTGCTAAGTCACTTCAGTAGTGTCTGACTCTGTGTGACCACATAGACAGCAGCCCACCAGGCTTCCCTATCCCTGGGATTCTCCAGACAAGAATACTGGAGGGGGTTGCCACTTCCTTCTCCAATGCATGTATGCATGCTAAGTCGCTTTAGTCTTGTCCAACTCCATGCGAACCTATGGAGAGCAGCCCACCAAGCTCCTCTGTCGATGGGATTCTCCAGGCAAGAATATTGGACTCGGTTGCGATTTCCTACTCCGATTTCAAAGCACACATGCTACAAACATGGAGCTTGCACTCTGGAATACACGCTTGTCAATACTGAGACCACCATCAGAGGACGCACGCTGAAACTACTTGGTTTCTAATCTGGATCACCCTTTCTGCCACTATTGAGAGTATTGACAAGATTTAGAACAAGTGCCTTGCTGTCACTGAGACTGCACAGTAGAGCATACATCCCATCACTCCTGAACCTGGGTTATTGAGAATATGGCCTGCCACTACTGAGCCTGTCCCTAAAACATGCCCATTGTAAGTACATATACACTTTTGGTATATTACACTCTGAATTCTGCATCCCTGCATTACTGAAATTGCCTTCCAGAACAAGAGTTCATCGCCTGCTGAATTTTCATTCTAAAACATAAAAATCACAATAATTAGCTTGTTGCTTTATAGGTAAGTCAGGCCACTACTCAACCTGCGCTGTAGTTCAGGCGTGCCTAAACAATTACTGAACTTGCACTCTGATGTTTGTTTATTTCTGGACACACCTGAGCCAGCACTCCTATAGACATAGTGAGTTTGAACACTGGAGGACATGGTACACCTCTACTGAGCATGAGCTCAAGTGCAGGTATCCGGGCTCTGCCGAGAACATGCTCTAGTTTCACACATTTCACAGTAACTGAACTTGTAATTGGGAGTACAGATCTCATGACTACAGAGTGCACACATTTTATCATGGGTTTTGCACTATTGAGGTTTACTCAGGAACATGTCTCCCATCATGACTGTGAATGCCTTCAAGAGCCAATGTTCTGACATGACAGAGACTATGCT
This sequence comes from Bos mutus, assembly GCF_027580195.1. Classification (NCBI taxonomy): domain Eukaryota; kingdom Metazoa; phylum Chordata; class Mammalia; order Artiodactyla; family Bovidae; genus Bos; species Bos mutus. The sequence goes on along the minus strand of NW_027219804.1, from coordinate 158,348 downwards.
GTAGAGTAAGAATGCCTGAGCTACACACCTGCACACTGAATCATGCATCCCAGCAGTATCAATCCTTGTACTATAGCACACCTGTCACTTCTGAGCCCTTAAACTAAGCAGGCATGCACAGCTAGTGAGCATGTGGCCTAGAACATGTGTGTGGCCATTAATAATTATGCACTCTGAAGCATGTGTCTTGCCACTTGTAAGCCCAGGCCCCAAAACACTCATGGTTCAGCTACTGATTTTGCACTCTGGTACACTATTTTATCACTGCTGAGCCTGCCTTATAGATCATGAGTTCCACTACTACTAATCTTGCTCCATGGCCTGTGAGCTTAAAGTAGTGATCCCACACTCTGCAGCTGAAATTTGCCAATGACTTGGCTTGCCTGCTGTTGCATATTTCCCCTCACTCTTCTTCCTGTACTCTAGCGCATGTGTCCCAAGTACTGAGTTTGCACTCTGGAGGACCTATTCCAGGAAAATGGAGGCTGCATTGTAAAACACATAGCCTACCCACGAGTGGATTGTCCTTCTAGATCAAATGTGTGACCACTAGTGACTTTGAATTCTGAAGCATTAAAGTCACTTCCTTGAGGTATTGCTCTAGAAGGTGTGTGCAACAATTACTCCAGTGGCATTTTATGTCAGCCATTATGCTGCTAGTCATCCAACACTCTAGATTGTGTAAGTTGTGAGTAGTGTACCTGTGTTTCACAGCTACATCTATGGATGACCTTCCACAACTACAGACTTGGTGTATACTTCATATTTCCTGCCTCAGTTGATCATGCATCACAACACACATATGCCACAACCCATGTGCTTGCACTGTTGAGGAATTATCTGCCCACTACTGAGCTTGTGTGGCAGAGCAAGTGTATCACATTTTCTCAGTTTGATCTCTGGATATGCATCCAAAAATAAATACCCAGCGTTCAAGAGAACATGTCCCTCAATTACTGAGTGTGCACTCTTAAGCAAGCGTACTGCAATTCCTGAGACAACACTCTGAAGCACATGTAATGCAGGCATGCTTCCTCTGCTGAACTTAGCTCTTCAGCATGCATCTCAACATTTAAACACACTTTAGTCACACCCCTGGTAATATAGACCCATGATCTAGAGAAGGCATGGTTCAATACTGAATCTTTGCTTTAGAGAACTCGTTCTTCATCTCCTGAGATTGTACTTTTGAGGAGTCTCCCCACCACTACTAAGACTGTGCTCTAGAGCAGAAATGACACAAATAGTAGGATGGCACTTTGCAGCCTGCATACATCACTACTGTGTCTGAGCTCTAGCATAGAAGTACTGAAACTACTTAGCTTGCAATCTGGAGCATACATTCTGCCACTAGTGTGCTTGCACTTTAGAACAGGTTGTCTGAAGCTATCCCATTGGCAATGGCAACATGCTTCCAGCCACTACTGAATGAACACTAGAGCACAGTTCCTACCACTATTGAGCATGCACTCTACCACAAGATGACTAAAACTGCTCAGTTGCCTTGTGGAACATACCTCTTTCCACAACTGAACTTGCATTCTACAGCAAATGTTCCACAACCACTGATCTTGTGCTCTAGAATTGGCACACCATAAATAATTTTCTTAATATTTGAACCACGTGTCTTGCCAATACTAAACCCATGCTTTAGATCAGCTGTGCTAAAATCACTGAGCTTGCCCTCAGATGTATGCCTGAACTCACATTGTATAGCACACCTACTGCCACTGTGGATTCAGTGCTCTAAAACTATCTTGAGATGAGAGAACAAGATGGTGGAGCTGTAGGTAGATGTGGAGTACATCTCTCTGTGGATACATCAGGCATACACCTTCAGACACAGACGAGTAATCAAAACATCAGCTGAAAGCAGACAGGAACACCTGACCAGTGGAAAAGAATATATAGAACCACACAAAACTCAGTAGGATGAAAGAACCGGGGTGGAATCAGGAGTCTTATTAGGACTGAATCTGCCTGAGTGGGTGAAGGAACTGAAGCAGGGGTCTAATCCCATATTGGGGGACTTGTCTGAATCATAGAATAAACATTTAAAGCTGAGAGTGAAACAGCTGATCTGTGGAAAACTAGATGTAATGAATATCAGTGAGTACTTGCTACAGCTGCACATACCCCAGCCAAGGACATGTGTCCCCTGAAAGGCACAGTGGCTGGGAGCTGGAATTGAGGACTTCTCGAGCAATTCCTGGGCGAAGGCTGCTATTTACTGTGGCGAGATGGAGAGAGGGGATGTGAGGGAGGAAACTGTGCTAGGATACGCCTGTGGAGGAAAGCCAGGCAGCCAAGGAAGCAAGGCAATATCACTGAGTCACATGTATGGGGTGGAGCAATCACCATAGCCTCTCTCTCTCCACATGATAGCATCAGCAGTTACTACCATAGTGAGGCTGAACCATCACATGCTGAACACACTGAAATACAGAGCAGGACACCACCCAGGGTGCTCCTTTAAGTGCCTGATGCACAAAACTAGAGTAGAACCCTACTTACGATGCTTCTTTAAGTGCCTAATGCACTGATCTACAGAGTAGGACCCCAGCCAGGGAGGTCTCTCTATGTGCTGACACATTGAACAACAGGGAAGGATTCCAGGCAAGGAAGCCTTCTAAGTGCCTGAATGGGTGGAACTAGGGAGAAAGACTGGCAAAAGAGGCCTTCTTATTGCCAGCTACAAGAAGCTCAAAAAATACTCTGATAGGATCATAACTCCTGTGGTCTAGTCAGTCTGTGTCCCTGAACCCTGCACACTTGGCACCACCAGGGTCGCTGAAAGCCAAGCACCTGCTCCACCTTCACAGTTAACTCTCACTGGAGAAAAGCTGCCACAGCTAAAAAAAAAAATCTTGCAACATTTTGCACTAGTTTGCTTCAGTCCGGTCTAACACTTTGTGGGACACACTTCACCACTACAGAGAACAAGCTCTAAAATACATATACTGGAATAACTGACCATTTTCAGTCTTGTTGCCACTGCTGAATTTTCCAAATTTGCTGGCACATTGAATTCAGTACTTTCACAGAACTATCTTCTGGGATTTGAAATTGCTTAACGGGTTCCATATCTGCACTAGCTTTGTTTGTATTGATGCTTCCTAAAGGCTGACTTGACTTCATGTTTCAGGATGTCTGGCTCTAGGTGAGTGATCACATCATCATGATTATCTGGATCATGAAGATTTTTTTCTGTATAGTTCTTCAGTCTTTTCTGTATAGATTCTTGCCACCTCTTCTTAATATCTTCTGCTTCTTTTAGGTCCATACAATTTCTGTCCTTTATTGTGTCCATCTTGGCATGAAATGTTCCTTGGTATCTCTAATATCCTTGAAGAGATCGCTAGTCTTTCCCAACTATTGTTTTCCTCTATTTCTTTGCTTTGATCACTGAGGAAGGCTTTCTTATCTCTCCTTGCTATTCTTTGGTAATCTGCAGTCATATAGGTATATCTTCCCTTTTCTCCTTTGCCATTTGCTTCTCTTCTTTACTAAGGCCTCCTCAGACAACCATTTGCCTTTTGGCATTACTTTTCTTGGGGATGTTCTTGATCACTGTCTCCTGTACAATTGCATGAACCTCCATCAATAGTTCTTCAGGCACTCTATCAAATCTAGTCCCTTAAATCTTTTGTCATGTCCACTGTATAATCATAAGGGATCTGATTTAGGTCATACCTGAATCATAAGAAGAGAGTGAAAAAGTTGGCTTAAAGCTCAACATTAAGAAAACAAAGATCATGGCATCCAGTCCCATCACTTCATGGAAATGGATGGGGAAACAGTGGAAACAGTGTCAGACTTTATTATGGGGGCTCAAAATCAATGCAGAGGTGATTGCAGCCATGAAATTAAAAGACAGTTACTCCTTGGAAGGAAAGTTATGGCCAAACTTGATAGCATATTCAAATGCAGAGGCATTACTTTGCCAACAAAGTTCCATCTAGTCAAGGCTATGCTTTTTCCAGTAGTCATGTATGGATGTGAGAGTTCGACTGTGAAGAAGGCTAAGCACCAAAGAATGGATGCTTTTGAACTGTGGTGTTGGAGAAGACTCTCGAGAGTCCCTTGGACTGTAAGGAGATCCAACCAATCCATTCTGAGTGAGATCAGCCCTGGGATTTCTTTGGAGGGAATGACACTGAAGCTGAAACTCCAGTACTTTGGTCACCTCATGCGAAGAGCTGACTCTTTGGAAAAGACTCTGATTCAGGGAGGGACTGGGGGCACAAGGAGAAGGGGACAACAGAGGATTAGATGGCTGGATGACATCACTGACTCTATAGACATAAGTCTGAGTGAACTCCAGGGGTTTGTGATGGCCATGGAGGCCTGGGTGATGCGATTCATGGGGTTGCAAATAGTCGGACACAACTGAGCAACTCAACTGAACTGAATCATCTAAGTGGTCTTCTCTACTTTCTTCAATTTAAGTCTAAGTCTATAACATTAGTCACACAAATACTGAGCTTCCACTCTGAACCTTCCTTCTTACAAGTATTTTCCAACATTTTAGAGCACTTTTGCTGCTCCTATTTATCTTCACTCTGAAACACATGTACCGTCACTCCTGAAATGATGCTCAAGTGCATGCACTTAACTCCTACTGAACCTCTGTTCCAGAGTAGGCATGCCGATCTACTAAGCTTGCATTCAGCCACATGCATCCTCCACTACTTAGACTCTGATACTGAGGTCATGCTGCAAAAACATAGTTGCAATCTCAAGCTTATCTTCTTTGACTTTCAACCTCTATACCAGCACACATGGACTGCCCCTCCTAAGTTCACCATCTTGAGTAGGTGTAAAACAACTGTTGAGGTCGTATTCTGGAGCGTGTCCATGCTATTTTTAAATGCATTTATTTTAATTTCTTCACATTTCTTTTTTACAAAAATGATTTATTTAATTGGAATAGAATTACTGTGTATTACTGTGATGGTTTTAGACTTATAGATCAACATGAACCCGCTACATGAAAACATGTGTCTCACTATCCTGTACACAACTCAAACCTCCCTTGTTACCCCGTGCTTCTGGGTTCTTCCACAGAACAAGAGTTGGGTGCATCTTTCATACACTGAACTTGCACTGGTCATCTCTTTTATATATGGTAATATACCTGTTTCAATGCTATGTTCTCAAATCATCCCATCCTTGAACTCTCCCATTGAGTCTAAGAGTCTGTTATTTATATGTGGATCTTCTTTACTAGCCTCCACGTGGGTAGGGTTATTGTTACTGTCTTCCTAAATCCAATTTATATGCATTAATGAGCAATATTTGCCTCTCTCTAACTTTTTTCCCTCTGAATAATAGGCTGTAGGTTGAACTTCCTCATTAAAAGTGACACAAATATATGCCTTTCTGTAGCTGAATAATATTTCATTTGTATATATACCACAACTTCCTTATATATTCATCTGCTGATGTGCATCTAGATTACTTCCATGTCATAGCTATTGTAAAGGCAATTTCAATAAACATTGGGGTACATGCGTTATGTTCAATGCTAATTTCCTCTGGGTATATGCAGAGAAGTGGGGTTTCTGGGTCATATGACAGTTCTAGTCCAAATTTCTCAAGGAATCTCCAAACTGTTCGGCACACAGGTTGTACCAGTTTGTGTTATGGGCAACAGTGTATTAGGGTTAACTTTTCTCCACAGCCTTTCCAGGATTTCTTGCTTGTAGAATTTCTGGTGATGGCCACTCTGAACAGTGTGAGATGACTGCTCATTACAATTTTAATTTTCATTTATCTAATATTTCATGTGTTTATTAGACATCCATATGTCTTCTTTAAAAAAATGTCTGTTTAGAGCTTTTACTGATGCTGTGAAAGTGCTGCACTCAATATGCCAGCACATTTGGAAAACTCAGCAGTGGCCAAAGAACTGAAAAGGTCAGTTTTCATTCCAATCCCAAAGAAAGGCAATGCCAAAGAATGCTCACATCACCGTACAATTGCACTCATCTCACACGCTAGTAAAGAAATGCTCAAAGTTCTCCAAGCCAGGCTTCAGCAATATGTGAACTGTGAACTTCCAGATGTTCAAGCTGGTTTTACAAAAGGTAGAGTAAACAGAGATCAAATTGCCAACATCTGCTGGATCATTTAAAAAGCAAGAGAGTTCCAGAAATACATCTGTTTCTGCTTTTGACTATGTGGAAGCCTTTGAGTGTGTGGACCACAATAAACTGTGGAAAATTCTGAAAGAGATGGGAATACCAGACCACCTTTCCTGACTCTTGAGAAAGCTATATGCAGGTCAGGGAAGCAACAGTTAGAACTGGATATGGAACACATACTGTTTCCAAATAGGAAAAGGAGTATGTCTAGGCTGTATATTGTCACGCTTCTTGTTTAACTTATATGTAGAGTACATCATGAGAAACACAGGGCAGGAGGAAGAACAAGCTGGAATGAAGATTGCCAGGAAAAATATCAATAAACTTGGATATGCAGGTGACACCACCCTTCTGACAGAAAGTGAAGAGGAACTAAAATGCCTCTTGATGAAAGTGAAAGAGGAGAGTGAAAAGTTGGCTTCAAGCTCCACATTCAGAAAACGAAGATCATGGCAACTGGTCCCATCACTTCATGGGAAATAGATGGGGAAACAGTGTCAGACTTTATTTTTGGGGGCTCCAAAATCACTGCAGATGGTGACTGCAGCCATGAAATTAAAAGATGCTTACTCCTTGGAAGGAACATTATGACCCACCTTGAGAGCATATTCAAAAGCAGAGACATTACTTTGCCAACAATGGTCCATCTAGCCAAGACTATGGTTTTTCCTGTAGTCATGTATGGATGTGAGAGTAGGACTGAGAAAGAAAGCTGAGCATGAAAGAACTGTAGTGTTGGAAAAGACTCTTGATGCAAGAGATCCAACCAGTCCATTCTACAGGAGTTTAGTCCTGGGTGTTCCTTGGAAGGAATGATGCTAAAGCTGAAACTCCAGTACTTTGGCCACCTTGTGCAAAGATTTGACTCACTGGTAAAGACTCTGATGCTGGGAGGGATTAAGGTCAGGAGGAGAAGCGGACAAGAGAGGATGAGATGGTGGTTGGCATCACCGAGTCGATGGACGTGAGTTTGTTGAACTCCAGGAGTTGGAGATGGATAGGGAGGCCTGGCATGCTGTGATTCATGGGGTCGCAAGAGTCGGTCATGGTTGAACAACTGAACTGATCTGAACTGAAGCAACTGACAATTAATTAATATCAAAAATATACAAGCAACTCATGAAGCTCAATTCTAGGAAAATAAACGACTCAATGAAAATATTGGCCAAAGGACTAAACAGATATTTCTCAAAGAAGACATACAGATGGCTAACAAACACATGAAAAGATGCTCAACATCACTCATTATCAGAGAAATGAAAATCAAAACCACAATGAGGAACCATTTCATGCCAGTCAGATTGGTTGTGCTCCAAAAGTCTACAAGCAATAAATGCTGGATAAGGTGTGGAGAAAAGTGAACCTTCTTACACTGTTGGTGGGAATGCAAACTACTACAGCCACTATGGAGAACACTGTGGAGATTCTTTAAAAGAAAAAACAAAAAAACAAAACAAACAAACAAAAAAAACCTTCAAATAAAACTGCCATACGACCCAGCAATCCCACTGCTGGGCATACACACTGAGGAAACCAGAATTGAAAGAGACACGTGTACCCCAATGTTCATCACAGCACTGTTTCTAATATCCAGGACATGGAAGCAACCTAGATGTCCATTAGTAGATGAATGGATAAGAAAGCTGTGGGATATATACATAATGAAGTATTACTCAGCCATTAAAAGAATACATTTCAGTCAGTTCTAAAGAGTGTGGATGAAACTGAAGCCCATTATACAGAATGAAGTTAGCCAGAAAGAAAAACACCAATATAATAAACTAACACATATATGTGGAATTTAGAAAGATGATAATGATAACCAGGTATGCAAGAATGCAAAAAGACATATATGTATAAAACCTTCTTTTGGGCTCTGGGAGATGGTGAGGGTGGCATGACTTGGGAGAATGGCACTGACACATATATAAAAACATAGGTCAACGAAGTGCCAGTCCAGGTTCAATGCATGATACAGGATGCTTGGGGCTGGTGCACTGGGATAACCAGGAGGATGGTATGAGGAGGAGGTGGTGGCAGGGGTTTCAGGATGGAGCACACATGTACACCTGTGGCAGATTCATGTTTATGTATGACAAAACCAGTACAATATTGTAAAGCAATTAGACTCCAATAAAATAAATATATTTATATTAATAAAATAAAATTGTGTCCAATGTGAGGAGAGCAACAGCGTTCTTTGAACAATATCTCTAAGTAAATGAGATTTGCGATTTTATGGGTTCAACGTGTCCTCATAATATGAGCCCCTACTTCTTATTACAGAAAGAATTGTGGAAGAGGAGCAAGATTAAAGGAGAGCTTTTCAGCAACAGGATCTGAATTGTTCAGCCAGAGTTATTAAGTAATGTAAGACTTCCCAAACAGTTTATTTAACATCTTGGGAGCAAGCAATGAGTTTGGCCACCTAAATAATGTTGCATAAAATTATATTTTGACATATATACACCTGTGTGTATGAGTGTGTGTATAAAAAGGTGCAATGGCTTTTAATTCATGTTAGGTATAATAGAAATGGGAAAAATTAAAAATCCAAATGAGGAATGATTAAAAAGTCGACTCAGTTGTTGAATATATGTAAGTGGAAATACTTCAAAATATGTTTTCTTGGCTGCATGTACAATATGAGGACTCTTCTATATCCTCACCTCTCTGCTTTTAAAAAAATCTACCAATTTTCAAATGTTTGTCCAGTTTTGACAAAAATAGACAGATATAGACTTATATATACATATATATCCTATATAAAATATGGAGATATATTTTCATAAGAAAATATTGATACCAAGCTTAGATTTCAGAATTATACCAACTCCATGATCCATCTCAACAGGAAATAGCCAAAGTTGTTGCTGACTCAAACACCCCAAGAGCTGGAAAACCTGAAAAAGAAATCGACCCTGCAACTGAGATTTTCTGTCACATTTATGATTGAGCTCTAAGTCCAACACTTTATTTCCTTTCGTGTTCTAAGCAGTCCCTTCTTAACTGAAAAGTATGAAAACCCAGAGAAAGAGGTAGGAGATTTTAGACCTCCTGTGTTCAATTTCATGCCAGTCAGGATTGTTGCAATTCAAAAGTCTACAAGCAATAAATGCTGGAGAGGATATGGAGAAAAAAGGGAATCCTCTTACACTGTTGGTGGGAATGCAAAGTAGTACAGCCACTATGGAGAAAAGTGTGAGATTCCTTAAAAACCTGGAAATAGAACTGCCTTATAATCCAGCAATCCCACTGCTGGGCATACACTCTGAGGAAACCAGAATTGAAAGAGACAAGTGTACCCCAATGTTCATCACAGCACTGTTTCTAATAGCCAGGACATGGAAGCAACCTAGTTGTCCATCAGCAGATGAATGGATGAGAAAGCTGTGGTACATATAGACAATGGAGTATTACTCAGCCATAAAAATAATAAATTTCTTTCAGTTCTAATGAGGTGGATGAAACTGGAGCCTATTATACAGAGTGAAGAAAGCCAGAAAGAAAAACACCAATACAGTATACTAACACATATATATGGAATTTAAAAATGGTAAGAGTAACTCTGTATATGAGACAGCAAAAGAGACACTGATGTACAGAACAGTCTTTTGGACTCTTGGTAGTGGAAGACGGTGGGATGATTTGGGAGAATGACATTGAAACATGTATAATGTCATATATGAACCAGTCACCAATTCAGGTTCAATGAATGATACTGGATATTTGGGGCTGGTCCACTGGGACGACCCAGAGGGATGGTATGGGGAGCGGGGAGAGAGTAGGTTTCAGGATGGGGAACACATGTATACCTGTGGTGGATTCATGCTGATGCATGGCAAAACCAGTACAATATTGTAAACTTAAAAAATCAAATAAAAAATAATAAAATAAAATACACACAAAACAATAAAAAAGTAATTTTAATCAGTGAGGCCAGTAAAGACAGAATCTAAAGATAATAATCAAGCGATAGAGAATAATAATGATTTAGCCATTAGTCAAATTCAAGGGTCTTTAGTTCCTCCTCAAGGGCCATCGATAACATCCTGAGTAATATCCTGTGAACAGTTTTAGAGATGCTAAAGCCCCAGCCAGGCTGAAAGTTAAGTATATAGACCACAGAGTAGTTGAAACCAGACAGTTAAAAGATTTTATTGCAGAGGCCAGTAGACCAATTTTGCTTGGGTAACAGTACTGAATATGAAAAATGTGTGTATAGAAGGGTGATAAATCACTTTTATTTCAGAAACCAAGTAGATTTATTGATGTGATTTTTCTGTGTAAAAATTTTTTAGGAATGAGATTTTGCATGTTTCATGGTTTTGGTTACTATTTCTGTAAGCAGGCTGTATTTTTAAGTTGATGCTGAAGTAAACACTGGCTGAACATTACCTTTCAATGGCTAGGAGACAAGTGATTTTGTGATGTCACAGCCTTTTGACTTTGAAGCCCTCTGTAATGTTCTAGAGAGTTTCTCTCTGTTGGCCAGCCAAGCAATTTTTGAAGTTGCAGTCAGTAAAATCAGACACATGAGAAAAGTACCTGAAGAAAGATTTCTCTGAGATGGCACATATTCCTTCAGAAATTCAAGATGGGCCTCCTAAGGATGAATCACCTGATTCAGAAACCTCCATTAGATCTTCTTTGTATGATTATACACTTACTAGTGTCTTGGTTTTGAGATCTATGACTGAAGAATATGCTTTCCAGGCTTTGTCTGAGGATCTTGCGATAAAAAGGCCATGCTACAAATATTCTGTCTCTGAAACAGATGAGGTGAATAATTTTCTTTCACTCACCTTTCCACCAAAACCTTGGAATATAGTTGAAAGTGATCAGTTTGATTCTATTTGGTGAGATGAGAGAGACACAAGAAAGAAGTCTTGGAAAGAAAGGCACCTTTCAGAATATTTGAAACCAAGAGTATGAAAAGTTTAATTTGACAGCTTAACCTTTATGAATTTAGTAAAAAGCGACAAACTTTTCAAAGATCTGCTTCACTACCTGTCTTTCTGGAATAGCTTTTGAGTAAGATATTCCCACATTTTCACTTATTGGCAATATGTAAGATGAAATTATGTGACCTAGAAAGCACGTTTACATAAGTAGCTAAAACAGAATTTAAACTTGAGCTAACAAATTGTTGAAAAGTTTTATTTTTTGAAGTTGAAAACAGCTGGATATGTTAAAATATTGGATGTTTGAGAAACTTTCCTACCAATGTGAAACCAGATACAAGTCCTGAAGCTATTTAAAGTGCTATTTACTGTATATATAAAACATATTTTTCGTTGAGGATCATATTCTTTCTAACTTGTTACCTGTTAAACTACTAATGGAGGTGTTTTATTTGATGCTATTTCGTTGGTTTCATTAAAGGAATACATTTTTATAACGTAGCTTTTCTTGTCAGTTTTACCTTGGTTTATACAGAAACTAAATAATGTAATTCTTTGATTATAGTTACAGACATACTATAATCCAAATTTCAAAAGAGGTCATCCTCAACTTTTATTAAGAGTGCAAAGAAGAGTTGGGATTAACAATGTGTCTCCAATATCTTCATTAGTGCAAGATAACAAGAAGCATGTTAAAGCAAGTGTCAACAAAGGTGATCTTAACTCTGAATTTATTCCAGAAATTAGTAGAGAGTGAATTTTCAGCCTCCACAAGTTTACGCATGCCTTTCATAAAAAAAGCCTCATACCATCCAGATTGTCACTGATACAAATATCCTATCTCCAATGACTTACCTAACCCATCACCAATATCAGTTAGACAAACAGAACAGATTGTGGTAGATCAACCTGCTGTTTTAAAAAAAGTTGAGCATTTTTAATTGGCATTCACATAGCAGCTACACTCAAGTAAATGGCCACATTGAGGACTTTGCTACTACAACTACATCTACTTCTGCAGAACCACATTGTATCCCCATTACAGAGGACTTATTCGGACTGATGGTGGAACTTTCTAAATTTCCAGTCAGGCATAGTGATATGTCAGACCATGACAATCCTTTTCCTAACCTGCAAGAGAGAGCAACTCATGGTTCTCAGTGCCAACAATCGCTTATACATCTGCTTCCTCTCTTTCAAGTCAACTGATCAACAATTATCATTATATGAAAACTATGCTAATTAAAACTGACTTATCAAATACGTGTCAGATTATGGAGGCTAAGGAAGATTGAACGTTATGTTGGGAGACGTCAACAAATACCTACAATTCCTGTATTTGAACAATAAATTTACATATTCATCTTCATAGTTTCATTTCCAATTTTCAAACAAAGGAGTAAAATGAGGCTTTAGTTCATTGGTTGGCTATTTTAGTGCATGGTATTCCAAACTCTTCAGTTCAAGAAAGCATTCATTATGCATCGGGTAAATGACACCTGATATAATATTTGTAAGCAAGAAAATGAGAAGCAAGGGGAAAGAGGTAATGGATATAAAGTGATTCCTGTAATCATCCCAGCTGAAATGAAGGGTGTCTAAATTAGGATGGTATGGGTGAAGAAAGAGATGCAAATAAAATTAGAAAAATGAAAATACACAGTATGAACTTCAGTGCATTCACGTATTATATTCTATTAGTTACTGGTAGAGTCTTAAGAGATTAGACAGCACATTGTTTTCATTATAGAAATTAATTTTGTCCTTGAAAATATAGATATTGTAGCACATCCAAAATCATGATCACAATTATACCATCACTGTGATAGAAAAGATAGCATGATATAATCAGTGACTGTACTATGGTCAGCACAAGATATGTACTTTACAAGTGGTATTCTATAGGGTCATTTTTTTGCGCTGCTGTCCTTAAGCCAATTCTCTATTTCCTGACACCAAGATTCCACCTATAATTTCAAATGAAAGTTTAGATGTTGCTTATCTGTCCCCATAGAGACAGAATAAATTCCTGGTCATTACTGCAGCACATCAGCATGGTTACAAAGTTCTTGGAAGACATGATATCTGTTTTCCTTAGTAATTTCATTATCTTTCTCTTCTGAAGCTGCAATCACAAGCCCTTGGAGAAGGCGATGACACCCTGCTCCAGTACTCTTGCCTGGAAAATCCCATGGTTGGAGGAGCCAGGTAGGCTGCAGTCCATGAGGTTGCTAAGAGTCGAACACGACTCAGAGACTTCACTTTCACTTTCACTTTCATGCATTGGAGAAGAAAATGGCAACCCACTCCAGTGCTCTTCTCTGGAGAATCCCAGGGACAGGGGAGCCTGTTTGGCTGACCTCTATAGGGTCGCCCAGAGTCGAACACGACTGAAGTGACTTACCTTACTTCACCTTATGCTAAGCCCCTTCTCACAACTTTGTCTCAACTATTTCTTGCAGTTGGAAGGAACTACTGTTTGCCCTCCTACAAAGGAGAGTACAGATATCTTCAATGTGTTTTGGGTCTACCCTCTTTACTTTATGTATCTTTCACATCAGCTGAAACATAGAGCCTGAATATGACACATTTTAAGTGCTTACCAAATTATCAATAAATAAATGTAATAACCAATTAAATGCTCTACACATTACTCAACAGCATTCTATAACCTGCACTACTATCTTAATTCACCTTTCCTATTTACTGAGAAACTTTTCCAAGTTGATAAATATTTATTATATATACATGGATGAAAGAATTCTTAGGAGGCATGTGTTCAATGTTTGGAAGAATAGTCCACGTTTTGATGTGATTTTTTTTGTGTGTGTCGTTTTGTTGTGTCAAAGTCTTTGGCATAGTCAAAAAAGAGTAGTTGCTTTCCTGGGGTTCTCTTGCCTTTTGGAGGACCCAACAGGTGTTGACAATTTAATCTCAGGTTCCTCTGCCCTTTATAAATCCAGCCTGAACATCTGGAAGCTCATGGTTAACATTCTGTTGAAGCCTGGCTTGGGAATTCTGAGCAGTTCTTTGCGAGTGTGTTAGATTTGTGCAAAAAGTGGTAGTTTGGACATTCTTTGGATCGCCTTTCTTTGCAGTTGGAATGAAATCTGACCATTTCAGACTCTGGCCACAGCTGAGTCTCATAAGTGTGCTGGCATATGGAGGGCAGCACATTCAGCATCATCTTTTAGAATTTGAAATATCACAACTGAATCCCATCACCTCCATGAGATTTGTTTGTAGTTATGCTTCCTACGTCCCACTAGACTTCACATTCCAAGATATTGGGTCCTCAGGTGAACGATCATACCATCATGCTTATCTGGGTCATGAAGATCTTTTGTGCACATTTCATCCATGTATTCTTCCCATCTCTTCTTAATAGTTTCTGCTTCGGTTACATCAGTACCATTTCTGTCCTTATTGTGCCCATTATTGCATGATATTTTCCCTTGGTATCTATGATTTTCTTGAAGAGATCAGTAGACTTTCCAATTCTATTGATTTGCTTTATTTATTGGCATTGATAACTGAGGATGGTTTTACCTCTCCTTGAAATTTTTTGGGGTCCTCATCCTAATGTGTATAATTTTCTTTTTTTTTATGTGCTATCCAGATTTATTATTATATAAATACAGATTGAGAGGAAGCAGTTAACATTTATTTTCTATTTCAATACATGTTCCAAATTGATTAAAACAATGAGTCAAAATATTTTGCATTTTAAAATAAAATAAAAAAGTTTATAGGTGTTGCAAAATTGTCCTTTAACACGGCTGGCAGGAAGAATGATGAAAACGTTCCAGAAATAGTGGCAATAGTTACACAACACTGTGAACGTTCATTTTTCCCTCTAAGGTTTGCTTTACTTTATTTTTTAATTTTACAATATCGTATTAGTTTTGCCATATATCAAAATGAATCTTCCACAGGTATACATGTGTTCCCCATCCTGAAACCTCCTCCCTCCCCATACCATCCCTCTGGGTCGTCCCAGTGCACCAGCCCCAAGCATCCAGTATTGTGCATGGAACCTGGACTGGTGATTCGTTTCATATATGATATTATACAAGTTTCAATGCCATTCTCCCAAATCATCCCACCCCCTCCCTCTTTCACAGAGTCCAAAAGACAGTTATACACATCAGTGTCTCTTTTGCTGTCTCCTCTCAGTGAACTCCAGGAGTTAGTGATGGACAGAGAGGCCTGGCATGCTGCAATTCATGGGGTCACAAAGAGTTGGACATGACTGAGAGACTGATCTGATCTGATCGAATACAGGGCTATCATTTTCTTTTTCCCCTTTTTGTTTAGCTTCGCTCCTCTTCTCAGCTCTTTGTGAGGCCTAATAACTTTACCATTTTTCATTTCTTTTTCATGTGGATGGTCTTGATCACTTTTTCCTGTACTAACCTCCATCCATAGGTCTTCAGGCACTCATCTATCAGATAGAATCCCCACATCTATTTATCAATTCCACTGTATAATCATAAGGGTTTTGATTTTACATGTGTAAAATATATTAATTCCCCATTTCTTGTAGGAAAATCTTCACCCAGATTTTTACCAAAGATTTACAAAACTCTATATATGGTATTCGGGATATACATGAAATATACCTGTTTGATGTTTGCGGTTTAGCTCAGATCTTAATTTCTGAATCACGGGAAATTCTCTTTCATGTGTACAAATCTGGAAAATGTTTCACATGTGAAGAATTGAGAATTCATATTCCATATGAGAACATTTCTCCCCAGATTGTCAAATGGGAAATACATAGAATTCTAAATCTCATATCAGAATACCTTCCAAACATTCTTGATGAAAATATAGAGAATTTCAGAGCCCAAGCATGAAAATCAGTGGGAAAATTCTATATTTCTTGTAGGAAAAATTAACATAGGTTTTTTCAAAGTTAAATAGACAGTATTCAATATTTCATGAAGGAAAGACCTCACAAATATTTTCAAATGACAAATAAGAAAAAACTCATGTTTCATTTGACCATGTGTGATATGTGAAACAGACATTTTGTATTTCCTGTCAAAGAATCTGCATCCATATTTTCATAACTCTAATGTAAAAAAATTCCACATTTTCTGCAGAATATTTCATGTCCATACTTTCATGTATGATGTACGAGACTTCATACTTTGAGTTGGAAAATCTTTCTCCAGATTTGTATATGTGAATAATGGAGAATTTTATGTTTCACACCCTGAAATCTTCATCTAGATGTTCATACGTGAAACTGAGAATTTCATTTTTATGGAGGACTATCTCATTTCAGATGTCTATACTTGAAACAGATAATACTTTCATCAAGAAGCGCCTTAATTACTATATTTCTTCTGTCATTTTGGTGTTGTCATTGGGATAACTAAGATTATTCATATCTCCCACATAAATTTTGTTTCTAACTTGAGCTTCATCTAGATTTTTATTTTTTCATGGTGTTCTCTGCACAGAAATTAAATAAGCAGGACAACAATATATAGCTTTGACTGCTCCTTTCCCCGATTTTGAATCAGTTCATTGTCCCTGTCAAATTCTAACTGCTGCGCCTTTACTAGCATACATGATTCCAGGAGATATATAAGGTATTCTTGTATTCTTATCTCTAAGAATTTTACAAAATTATGTTTCTTTCTTTCTTTATTTTTTTGGTTTGTGTGTGATTCACAGTGTCCAAGTCACTAGCAGAGACAGTTAGCCGGATATAGATGATTGTATGCTGTCTCCTTGCTTATTCTGTGATACAAACATCAATTCATGTGTACCTCTTATGATTAAATAACTAACTACACATTCCTATTTTTTTTTTCAATTTTATTTTTGGTCATTGCTGTCATTTTTCTCTCTTTTTCAAGTACTCAAGTACCAACTGGTAATTTCCTATGAACTTGCCATCTTATTATACAATAATTAAATTATGACCATGGCAGTCTCTGACCTTTGATATCTACTGAATGGAATTGGACTTCGAGATCTGAAGTTAGACATTTGTACTCTGGGAAAATGTCAGGAAATGTCCAGACTGCGTTGGACTCCTGCTGTCCAAGGGACTCTCAGTAGTTGCATTCAGGACAGGGTTCAAACCTCAGTTTTGGTAATCAGCCTTCTTTATAGTCTAACTCTCACATCCATATATTGGCTCAGATCAGTTCAATTCATTCCCACAATCATATCCAACTCTTTGTGACCACATGGACCACAGGAGTCCAGGTCTCCCTGTCCATCACCAATTCCCAGAGTCTACCCAAACTCTTGCCCATTGAGTCTGCTTTGCCATCCAACCATTTCATCCTCTGTCATCCCCTTGTCCTCCTTCCTCAATCTTTCCCAGCATCAGGACTTTTCCCATGAGTCAGCTCTTCTCATCAGTTGGGCAAAGTATTGGAGTTTCAGCTTCAACTGCAGTTTTCAAATGAACATCCAGGACTGATCTCCTTAAGATGGAATGATTGGATCTCCTGCTGCACATCAAAGGAAACTATTAGCAAGGTGAAAAGACAGCCTTCAGAATGGGAGAAAATAATAGCAAATGAAGCAACCGACAAACAAATAATCTCAAAAATATACATCAACTCCAGAAAATAAACGACCCAATCAAAAATGGGCCAAAAGAACTAAATAGACATTTCTCCAAAAAGACATACAGATGGCTAACAAACACATGAAAAGATGCTCAACATCACTCATTATCAGAGAAATGCAAATCAAAACCACTATGAGGTACCATTTCACACCAGTCAGAATGGCTGCGATCCAAAAGTCTACAAATAATAAATGCTGGAGAGGGTGTGGAGAAAAGGGAACCCTCTTACACTGTTGGTGGGAATGCAAACTAGTACAGCCACTATGGAGAACAGTGTGGAGATTCCTTAAAACTGGAAATAGAACTGCCTTATGATCCAGCAACCCACTGCTGGGCATACACACTGAGGAAACCAGAAGGGAAAGAGACACGTGTACCCCAATGTTCATCGCAGCACTGTTTATAATAGCCAAGACATGGAAGCAACCTAGATGTCCATCAGCAGATGAATGGATAAGAAAGCTGTGGCATATACACAATGGAGTATTACTCAGCCATTAAAAAGAATACATTTGAATCAGTTCTAATGAGGTGGATGAAACTGGAGCCTATTATACAGAGTGAAGTAAGCCAGAAGGAAAAACATAAATACAGTATACTAACGCATATATATGGAATTTAGAAAGATGGTAACAATAACCCGGTGTACGAGACAGCAAAAGAGACACTGATGTATAGAACAGTCTTATGGACTCTGTGGGAGAGGGAGAGGGTGGGAAGATTTGGGAGAATGGCAATGAAACATGTAAAATATCATGTAGGAAACGAGTTGCCAGTCCAGGTTCGATGCATGATGCTGGATGCTTGGGGCTGGTGCACTGGGACGGCCCAGAGGATGGTATGGGGAGGGAGGAGGGGAGGAGGGTTCGGGATGGGGAACACATGTATACCTGTATGGATTCATTTTGATATTTGGCAAAACTAATACAATTATGTAAAGTTTAAAAATAAAATAAAATTGGAAGACTAAAGGACTCATGAGAAAAGACTGCCACTCTAACTTGTCATGAAACATTATTGGCTCTAATGTGGGAAAGACTGAGTGAAGGAGAAGAAGGCAACAGAAGTTGAGTTGCTTGGACGTCCATCCTGGAATCTCTTGACTCAACAAAGGTGAGTCTGAGCAAAGTGTTGGAACAGGGAAGGGTTGGGAAGGCTGCAGTGATGCTGTCCACGGTGTTAAAGTGTTGGAACTGGCCAGTCAACTGAAAACCAGCAAAAACTCTGTCTCATATATGTCAATCAGGAGGAGATTTTTGTACCTGAAATATGGAATTTTCTATATCCCCTTAGGAAAATTAAATGCTTCTTTATGAATTACGGATATCTCTCCATTTCATTTATGAAAGTCTGGATATTTCACTTCTTAATCTATGAGAGATTCAATTATTCAGGAAGCAAATTTTAATACAATGATGTTTACATGTAATACAGAGTATTGTACATTTCAAATGTGAAAATGAGGGTATACATGTCCATATGGGACATGCCATTAGAAAATCTGGGTGTCCATTTTCCTATATTAAAGATGAAATTCTCCGTATTTCCAGGACCAAAAACTGAGCACAGTTTTTGTTACATGAAATATGTAATTGTTTCTATTTCCCTTTTGAAAATATAGGTTTGAACTTTGCAGTATGATAGATGAAATCTGTGGAATTCATGCACTAAAAGGTGGGTCCTTGATAATTTAACATGAATTATGGAATGCACATTATTTCATGTATAAAAATCAAGGCACATATTTTCTTGCATGAAATATGGTATTCTCAATTGAATGTTAAAGTTTAATACCAAACAAAATTCTGTAAAATAATTGTCCATCAGTTAAAAATATATACTAACAAAGTTGCTTAAAACATAGTATTCCTTATGTTTTTTATTTCATCATCTAGATGTAGATGTTTCTAACTGAAATAGGAAATTCTCTATATCTCATGTATGTAAATCTGCAAGCAGGGTCTCCAATATGCGGTAGTGAATTCTCTATATTTGACATAAGAAAAACTGCTGAGGAATCTTGGACATGGCAAAGTCGGATTTTTGTTCCTTTCACATGTGAAAACCAGGCCACAATTTGTCTTATAAGATATGAACTGTACATATTTCAGATATGAAAATTTGAATGAAGCAATTTCACATGAAATATACATTTAGTCAAAGCCTTTGTTTATCCAGAAGTCATGTATGGAGGTGAGAGATGAACTATAAAGTAAGGTGAGCAGGAAAATTAATGCTTTTGAACTGTGGTGTTGGAGAAGGCTCTTGAGAGTCTCTTGGATGGCTAGGAGAAATCCAACCAGTCCATCCTAAAGGACATCAATCCTGAATATTCTTTGCAAGGACTGGGGCTAAAGGTGAAACTCCAATACTTTGGTCACCCGATGTGAAGAACTGACACATTGGAAAGGATCATGATGCTGGGAAAGGTTCAAGGCAGGAGGAGGAGGGACAACACAGGATGAGAAGATTGGATGGAATCACTGAATCAATGGATATGAGACTGAGTAAACTTAGTGAGTTGGTGACCAACAGGGATTCCTGGCAAGCTCCAGTTTATGTGGAGCTTGTTCAAATCAACAAAGATTTGAACATGATTGAGCCACAAAACTGAACCAAACATGGCCCTGTCCATCAGAACAAGAATCAGATTCCCCCTCAGTTAGTCTTTCCCATAAGGAAGTTTCCACAAGCCTCTTATTCTTATTCATCAGAGGGTAAAGAGAATGAAAATCATAATCACAGAAAACTATCCAAACTGATCACATGGTCCATAGCCTTGTCTAACTCAATGAAACTATGAGTCATGGGTGTAGGGCCACCCAAGATGGACGGGTCATGGTGAAGGGTTCTGACAAAACGAGGTCCTTGGAGAAGGAAATGGAAAACCTCTTGAGTATCCCTGCTTTGAGAAAGCCGTTAGCAGGATGCTATGGCAAAATATACCATACAGAAAGAAGAACTCTCAAGGGTGGCAGGTGCCTGATATGCTACAGGAGATCAGTTGAGAAGAAACTACAGAAAGAAAATTCTTGTTCCATGAACGCATGGAACCAGAGAAAAAACAGCACCCAGTTGTAGATATGACTGGTGATGGAATGAAGTCCGATGCTATAAGGAGTAATGCTGCCATATAACCCAGCAATCCCACTGCTGTGCATACACACCGAGGAAACCAGAATTGAAAGAGACACGTGTACCCCAATGTTCATCACAGCACTGTTTCTAATAGCCAGGACATGGAAGCAACCTAGATGATCATCAGCAGATGAATGGATAAGAAAGCTGTGGTACAAATACACAATGGAGTATTACTCAGCCATTAAAAAGAATTCATTTGAATCAGTTCTAATGAGGTGGATGGAACTGGAGCCTATTATACAGAGTGACATAAGCCAGAAAGAAAAACTCCAATACAATATACGAATGCATATATATGGAACTTAGAAAGATGGTAATGATAACCCTGTATGTGAGAGAGCAAAAGAGACACAAATGTGTAGAACAGTCTTTTGGGCCCTGTGGGAGAGGGAGGGGGGGGATGATTTGGGAGAATGGCATTGAAACATATTTAATATCATATAAGAAAAGAACTGCCAGTCAAGTTTCGATGCAGGATGCAGGATACATGAAGCTTGGGGCTGGAGTACTGGGATGACCCAGAGGGATGGTATGGGGAGGGAGGTGGGAGGGGGATTCAGGATGGGGAACACGTGTACACCCATGGCGGATTCATGTTGATGTATGGCAAAACCAATACAATATTGTCAAGTAATTAGCCTCTAATTAAAATAAATATATTTAAATTTAAAAAAGAGTAATGTTGCATAGGAACCTGGAAGGTTATGTCCATGAATTACGGAGAATTGCAAGGGGTCAAACAGGGGGTGCCAAGAGTGAGCATCAACATTTTAGGAATCAGTGAATTAAAATGGACTGGAATGGGTGAATTTGACTCAAATGACCACTATGTCTACTACTGTGGGCATGAAGCTCTTAGAAAAAATGGAGTAGTGGCCATAGTCAACAAAGAGTCTGAAATGTAGTACTTGGAGGCAATCTCAAAAATGATAGAATGATCCCTGTTCATTTTCAAAACAAACAATATTACAGTCATCTAATTCTATGCCACTATAAGTAATAGTAATGTTGAAGGAAATGAAGTAATAGCTTTTTCTATGAAGACCTACAAGAACTTCCAGAACATACATGCATAAAATATGTCCTTTTCATCACAGGGGAATGGAATTCAAAATAGGAAGTCAAGAGACACCAGGAGTAACACGCAAATATGGCCCTGGAGGACAAAATGAAACCACTGAAAAGAAATAGAGTTTTGCCTAGGGAACACACGGCTCATACAAAGCACTCACTTCCAGGAACACCAGAGAAGACTCTACACAAGGACATTACCAGATGCTCATACTGAAATCAGATTGATTCTTTTATTTGTGGCCAAACATGGAGTAACTATATACATTCAGCAAAACAAGACTGGGATCTATTGTAGCTCAGATCATGACCTCCTTGTTGTCAATTTCAGGCTTAAATTGAAAAAAAAGTGGGGAAACCACTAGAATTTTCAGGTAGAACCTAAATCATAACCCTTTTGATTACACAGTGAAAGTGACAAATAGATTCAAGAGATTAGATCTGATAGAAAGGGTTTCTGAGTAACTATGGACAGAGGTTTGTGAAAGTGTACAAAAGGCAGTGATCAAGACCATCCTCAAGAAAAAAAAAAAAAAAAAAAAACTGCAAAAAGCCAAAATGGGTGTCTGAATATACCTTACAAGTTACTGAGAAAAGAGGAGAAGCGAAAGCAAAGGAGAAAGACAAAGATATATCCATGTGAATGCAGAATTACAAAGAAGAGGAAGGAGAGATAAGAAAGCTGAGTTTAGTGAAGAATGCAAAGAAACAGAGGAAAATTATGTAATGGCAAAGACAAGATATGTTCAAGAAAATTAGAGATACCAAGGGAATGTTCCATGCAAAGATGGTCAAAATAAAGAACAGAAGTGGTACTGACTTAACAGAAGCAGAATGTATCAAGAAGAGGTGTAAATAATACACAGAAGAACTATACAAAAAGGATCTTCAATATCCAGATATCCACGATGGTATGATCGCTCACCTAGAGCCAGACATCTTGGAATGTGAAATCAAGCCATCCTTATGAATCATCACTATGGAGAAAACTAGTGGAGCTGATGGAATTCCAGTAGAGCTATTTCACAGACTAACCGATGATTCTATGAAAGTGCTACATTCAATATGCCAGGACATTTGAAAAACTCACCAGTTGAAACAGGACTGGAAAATATCTGTTTTCAGTCCAATCCTAAAGAAAGGCATTACCAAAGAATGTCCACTATCACACATTTTCCCCCATGTCAAATGGGAGAGAAGTAATGCTCAAAATTCTCCAATCTGGGCTTCAGCAGTTCCTGAACAATGAGCTTCCACATGTTCTAGCTGAATTTAGAAAAGTGTGAGGAACAAAAGATCAAATTGCCAACAACCATGGGGTCATCAAAAAAGTAAGATATAAAAAAAAAGACCTGTTTCATTCTTTATACAGAAGCCTTTGACTGAGGGGATCAGAAATAATTGTTAAATACATTCAAAGTGCTGGGAAAACCAACCACCTGACCTGCCTCCTGAGAAATCTGTATCCAGGTCAAGAAGCAACAGGCTATGGAGCAACAGGGTGCTTTCAAATAAGGAAAGGATTATACCAAGGCTGTATATTGTCACCCTGCTTATTTAATTTCAATGCAATGTGCAACATGAGAAATGCCAGGCTGTATGAAGCACAGGCTTTAAATAATACTGCTGGGAGAAATATCAATAAACTCAGAGAAGTAGACGACATCAGCCTTATGGCAGAAAATGAAGAAGAACTAAAGAGCTTCTTGATGAAAATGAAAGAGAAGAGTGAAAAATCTGGCTTAAAATCTCGATATTCAAAGAACTAAGATCATGACTTCTGATACAATCACTGATTAGTAAAGGGATGGAGAAACAATGGAAAGAGCAAAAGACATTATTTTGGTGGGTCCAAAATTGCTTCAGATGTTGACTTCACCATGAAATTAAAACCTCCTTGGAAGAAAGCTATGACCAAACTAGACAGCATACTGAAAAGCAGAGACATTGCTTTGCCAACAAAGGCTCACATAGTCAAAGCTATGGCTTTTCTAGCAGTCATGTATGGATGTGAGATTTGGAGTCTAAAGATAGCTGAAGGTGGAAGAATCGATGCTTTTAATCTGTGCTTTTGGTGGAGACTCTTAAGTGTCTCTTGGCCTTAAGGTGGCTAAAGGAAATCGTTTCTGATTATTCATTGGAAGCACTGATTTTGAAGGTGAAACTCCAATAATTTGGCCACCTGATTCAAATAAATGACGCATTTGAAAAGACCCTGACGCTTGGAAAGATTGAAGGCAGGAGAAGAAGAGGATGACAGAAGATGAGGTGGTTGGATGGAATCACCTACTCGATGGACACGAGTTTGGGTATGCTCAAGGAATTATTGATGGACAGGGAAGCATGGCGTGCTGCAGTCCGTGGGGTCGCAAAGAGTTGGACAAGATCCAGAAACTGAACTGAACTAAACACAAATGTAGAATCACCTATATTTTTACATGCCAATATAACGATGCTGGATTTACCACATGATATATTGCATTTTTTTTTTCACTTCAAGAAAATATGGAAGCTGTTTTTCTTACACGAAAGGTGGAATTCTCTCCACCTCATGCATGAAAATCTGGGCGGTGGTTCTCTACCATTAAATGTGGACATACGTATATTTCACATATGAAAAGCATGGCACTGAAGATTTGAATCTTCGATCTGAAGATAAGAAGAACCCGTATGAAATTTCAATTCTATTTCACAAATGAAAATCTGGACACCACTGTTTCTTCATAGAGAGTGTTTGCATTTCTCAAACATATATCAAAACAAAGAGTTTGTTTGATGAAATATGTAATGTTCTGTATCAGCTGTATCACAACTAGGTGCAAATTTTCCATCTAGAATTTTGGACTTCTACGGGAGAAAGTCAAGTGGAACTCAAAAGCCTCTTGATGAAAGTGAAAGAGGAGAGTGAAAATGTTACCTTAAAGCTCAACATTCAGAAAACTAAAACCATAGCATCTGGCCCCATCAGTTCATGGGAAATAGATGGGGAAACAGTGGAAACAGTGTCAGACTTTATTTTGAGGGGCTCCAAAATCACTGTAGATGGTGATTTCAGCCATGAAATTAAAAGACGCTTACTCCTTGGAAGAAAAGTTATGACCAACCTAGATAGCATATTGAAAAGCAGAGACATTACTTTGTCAACAAAGTTCCATCTAGTCAAGGCTATGGTTTTTCCAGTAGTCATGTACGGATGTCAGAGTTGGACTGTGAAGAAAGCTGAGTCCTGAAGAATTGATGCTTTTGAACTGTGGTGTTGGAGAAGACTCTTGAGAGTGCCTTGGACTGCAAGGAGATCCAACCAGTCCATTCTAAAGGAGATCAGTCCTGTTTACTTTGGAAGGAACGATGCTAAAGCTGAAACTCCAGTGCTTTGCCCACCTCTTGTGAAGAGTTGGTTGACTCATTGGAAAAGACTCTTATGCTGGGAGGGATTGAGGGCTGGAGGATAAGGGGAAGACAGAGGATGAGATGGCTGGATGGCATCACCCACTCAATGGACTTGAGTTTGGGAGTTGGTGATGGACAGGGAGGCCTTGCTGCAATTCATGGGGTCACAAAGAGTCACACAACTGAGTGACTGAACTGAACTGAGGAGTATTTGAGATCAGAATGGAGATTTTACCATAAAAACCTGGAAATCTCTATATTTCATACAAAGAACGGGGTTCTGCAGCTACAGAAAAACACCTATGTTTCCTTTTACCTGTTTCCTGTGTCTTGAATATTAATTTGTGTCTGTATATGTGAGATTGTTGACTCTTTTCTGTATATTTTTTCTGCGTGGTTGTGTGTTCTTCCACAGTTGATGAAGAGATGAAGCTGACAGATCACAAGATGTGTAAGAAGAAGAAGGATCTCTCTTCATTTCCAAGACAAACCATTCAACAGCACAGTAAACCAAGTCTGTGTCCTGACCAGTTATGCTGAAGTAGCTGAAGTGGAACATTTGTATGAAGACTTGAAAGACCATCTAGAACTAATCCAAAAAAAAAAAGACATCATTTTTTTCCATAGAGGAATGGAATGCAAATGTAGAAAATCAAGAGATACCTGGAATAACAGACAAATTTGGCATTGGAGTGCAAAAGGAATCCAGTCAAAGTCTAACAGAGTTCTGCCAAGAGAACACACAACATATAGCACGCACCCTGGTCCACCAACACGAGAAGACTCTACTCATGGATTCACTGTAAGTTCAGGACTGACATCACATTGCAGCCAAAATGGAGAAGCAATATGTAGTCAGCAAAAACAGGATGGTGACCTGACTATGGCTCAAATCATGAATTCCTTATTGCCAAATTCAGACTTAAAATTTTAAAGTAGAGAAAAACATTAGACTATTCAGGTATAACCTAAGTCAAATCCCTTAAGAAAGGCTTCCTCAGTGATCAATGCAAAGAAATAGAGAAAAATAATAGAATGGGTATGATTTGAAGTCTCTCTAATAAATTAGAGATACCGAGGAAATATTGCATGCAAAGTTGGTCAAAATAAAAGACAGAAACTTCACGGACCTAATGGAAGCAGAAGATATTAAGAAGAGGTGGCAAGAATACACAGATCAGATCAGTCGCTCAGTCGTGTCCCCATGAATCACAGCACCCCATGCATGCCAGGCCTCCCTGTCCACACCAAATCCCGGAGTTCACTCAGACTCACGTCCATCGAGTCAGTAACGCCATCCAGCCATCTCATCCTCTGTCGTCCCCTTCTCCTCCTGCCCCCAATCCCTCCCAGCATCAGAGTCTTTTCCAATGAGTCAACTCTTCACATGAGGTGCCCAGAGTACTGGAGTTTCAGCTTTAACATCATTCCTTCCAAAGAAATCCCAGGGCTGATATTCAGAATGGACTGGTTGGATCTCCTTGCAGTCCAAGGGACTCTCAAGAGTCTTCTCAACACCACAGTTCAAAAGCATCAATTCTTCAGCGCTCACAGAAGAACTGCACAAAGAAAGTACTCATGAACCAGATAGCCAAATGACCACGCACCTAGAGCCAGACATCTTAGAATGTGAAGTCAAGGAGTCCTTATGAAGCATCCTTACGAACAATGCTTGTGGAATTGATGGAATTCTACTTGAGTTATTTCATAGCTATGGGAATGCTTCATTCAATATGCCAGCAAATTTGGAAAACTCAACAGTGGACACAGAACTGGGAAAGTTCATCCAATTCCATAGACAGGCAATTCCAAAAACTGTTCACACAACCATACAATTGTCTTCATCTCAAACGGAAGCAAAGTAATGTTCAAAATTCTCCAAGCCAGGCTTCAACAGCACATGAACCATGAAATCCCCGATGTTCAAGCTGGATTTAATAAAGGCAGAGGAACTAATAATCAAATATCCAACATGTGTGGGGTTATCAAAGTGACAAGAGAGCTCCAAAGGTGGGGAAAATCTATTTCTTCTTCATTGTTTTTACCAAAGCTTTTGACTGTGTGGATCAAAACAAACTGGAAAATTCTTAAAGTGATAGGAATACCGGATCACCTTACCTGCCTCCAGGAAATCTGTTTCAGCTCAAGAAGCAACAGTTAGAACTGAATGTTAAACAACTGAATGCTTCCCAAAAGGAAAAGGGTATGACAAGGCTGCATACTGTCACCCTGCTTATTTAAATTGTATGTAATGTTCACTTCAATAGTTCAGTGGTGTCCAACTCTTTGTGACCTCATGAACCACAGCATGCCAGGCCTCCTTGTCCGTGACCAGCTCCTTGAGTTTACCCACTCATGTCAATTGTGTTGGAGATGCTATCTAACCATCTCATCCTCTGCCATCCCTTTCTCTTCCTGCCCTCAATATTTTGAAGTATCAGAAGCTTTTCCATGAGTCACTTGCTTGCATCAGGTGGCCAAAGTATTTCAGTTTCAGCTTCAACATCAATCCTTCCAATGAAAGCCCAGGACTGATCTCCTTTAGGATGTACTCATTGGACCTCCTTGCAGTCCAAGACACTTTCAAGACTCTCCTCTAACATCACATTTCAAAAGTATCAATTCTTGGTTCTCAACTTTCTTTATAGTCCAAATAACACATCCATACATGACTACAGGAAAAACCATAGCCTTGACTGGACAGACCTTTGTTGGCAAACTAATGTTTCTGCTTTTTAATATGTTGTCTAGGTTGGTGATAACTTTCCTTCCAAGGAGTAAGCATTTTTAATTTAATGGCTTCAATCATCATCTGAAGTGATTTGGAGATGCACCACCAAAAATAAATAAATAAATAAAAATTAAAATAATGTCAGGCACTCTTTCCACCATTTCCCATTCTATTTGCCATGAAGTGATGGGGCCAGAGTCCATGATCTTAGTTTTTGTAAATGCTGGGGTTTAAGCCAAATTGTTCACTCTCCTCATTACTTTAATCAAGAAGCTCTTTAGTTGTTCGTCACTTTCTGCCCTATGTGTGGTGTTGTCTTCGTATCTGACATTATTGATATTCCTTCCAGCAATCTTGCTTCCAGCTTGTGTTTCTTTCAGCCTAGCTTTTCTCATGATGTACTCTACATTTAAGTTAAATAGGTAGGGTGACAATATACAGCCTTGGCATACTCCTTTTCCTATTTGGAACCAAAATGCTGTTCCATCTCCAGCTCCAGCTGTTGCTTCCAGACCTGCATACAAGTTTCTTAGGAGTCAGGGCAGGTGGTCTGGTATTCCCATCTCTTTCAGAATTTTCCATAGTTTATTGTGATCCACACAGTCAAAGGCTTTGGCATAGTCAAACAAGCAGAAATAGATATTTTTCTGGAACTCTCTTGCTTTTTTGATGATAGTAGCTGCCGCTGCTGCTGTTAAATCACTTCAGCCGTGTCTGACTCTGTGTGACCACATAGACGGCAGCCCACCAGGCTCCCCCATCTCTGGGATTCCCCAGGAAAGAACACTGGAGTGGTTTGCCATTTCCTTCTCCAATACCTGAAAGTGAAAATGAAGTCGCTCAGTCGTGTCTGACCCTCGGTGGCCCCATGGACTGCAGCCTTCCAGGCTCCTCCATCCATGGGATTTTCCAGGCAGGGATACTGAGGTGGGGGTGCCATTGCCTTGATGTTGGCAATTTGATGTCTGGTTCGTCTGCCTTTTCTAAAACCACTTTAAACATCTAGGACTTCATGGTCACACATATCGAACTCTGGCTTAGAGAATTTTGAGCATTATTTACTAGTGTGTGAGGTGAGCGCAATTGTGCGATAGTTTGAGCATTCTTTGGCAGTGCCTTTCTTTGGGATTGGCATGAAAGCTGACTGTTTCCAGTCCTGTGACCACCGCTGAGTTTTCCAAATTTGCCAACATATTGAGTGCAAAACTTTCACAGCATCATCTTTTAGGATTTCTCATAGCTGAACTGGAATTCCATCACCTCCACTGGCTTTGTTAATAGTGATGTTTCCTAAGGCCCACTTGACTTCTCATTCCAGGATGTCTGGCTCTAGGTGAGACTAAGTGATAACACCATTGTGATTATCTAGGTCGTGAAAATGTTTTTTGTATAGTTCTTCTGTGTATTCTTGAGACCTCTTAATATCTTCTGCTTCTGATAGGTCCATACCATTTCTGTTCTTTATTGAGGCCATTTTGGCAAGAAATGTTCCCTTGGTATGTCTAATTTTTTGAATAGACTCTAGTCTTTCCCATTCTATTGTTCTCCTCTATTTCTTTGCATTGATTGCTAAGGAAGACTTTCTAACACACCATGATATTCTTTGGAACTCTGCATTGAAATAGATAAATCTTTCCTTTTCTCCTTTGCTTTTGTCTTGACTTCTTTTCAAAGTTCTTTGTAAGGCCTTCTCAGACAGCCGCTTTTTTTTTTTTTTTTTTTTTTTCTTTGTACTGGGGATGGTCTTGATTCCTGTTCCCTGTACAATGTCACAAACCTCCGTCCATAGTTCATATGTCATGTACAACATGCTAAATGCCAGGCTTGAAGAAGCACAAGCATGAATCAAGAATGCTGGGAGAAATATCAACAGCCTCAGATACTTAGACGAAATCACTCTTATGGCAAAAAGTGAAGAAATGTAAAGAAGCTCTTGATGAAAATGAAAAAGAGTGAAAAATGTGGTTTAATACTCAACGTTCAAAAAGTAAGATCATGATATCTGGTCTCATCATTGCTTAGCAAATGGATGGAGAAACAATGAAAATAACAAAAGACTTTATTTTGGGGGGCTCCAAAATTATTGCAGATTGTGACTGCAGCCATGAAATTAAATGGTACTTACTGTTTGGATGAAAAGCTGGGAACTACCTAGACAACATATTCAAAAACAGAGACATTGTTTGCCAGCAAAGGTCCACCTGGTCAAAGCTATGGTTTTTCCAGAGGTCATGACTGGAAAGACAGCTGAGCATGGAGGAATTGATGCTTTTATTTATTTATTTATTTATTTTTTCTGTGAACAAGGCCCACACTTTATTTTCCAAAGTAGTTTTTATACCTTAAGTTATGCATAGAGGATACTGGGGGAAGGGGTAGACTCATACAGTAAGCCAGGCTTTCTTCCTGCAAACTTATCATATGCAAAAGTTTAGGTGATTTGCATCATCTTCTGGCCCAGAGGACTGTTAACATTTTAAGATCATTTCTTCAGAAAACTTATTTTTATCTAAAGGTGATTAGTCAGGTGCCACCATCCAAAAGCATTAGATAAAGTTGCATTCCTATAGGGTAAAGGTGTGGTGGGCTACAACAAGAAAAATAATTAACTCAAGGGTCCAAGGTTACAAACATTAAAGCTACTACTTACACCAATTATATTAATAAATACACTGCCAGGGACAGCAGGTAAGGGATATGGAAACTTAGCAACAAACATTGGCCTAACAAGTGAAAAACCCTTCACCAATACAATTTCTTTCTTTCTTTTTTTTCCTTTTTTTAAATTTTTTTTATTTTTTAAACTTTACATAATTGTATTAGTTTTGCCAAATATCAAAATGAATCCGCCACAGGTATACATGTGTTCCCCATCCTGAACCCTCCTCCCTCCCCATACCATCCCTCTGGGTCATCCCAGTGCACCAGCCCCAAGCATCCAGTATCGTGCATCGAAGCTGGACTGGCAACTCGTTTCATATGAAAGGAATTGATGCTTTTAAAATGTGGTGTTGGTGAAGACTCTTGAGAGTCGCTTCCACTGCAAGGATGTTAAAGGAAATCAGTCCTGAATATACATTGGAAGCACTAATCCTGAAGCTGAAACTCCAATAGTCTGGACCCTTGATGTGAAGAATGGACTCATTGGACAAGACCCTGATGCTGGGAATCATTGAAGGCAATAAGAGAAGAGGACGACAGAGGATTAGATGGTTAGATGGCATCATCAACTTGATGGACATGAGTTTACAGAGGTTCTGGGTGTTGGTGATAGACACGGACATGTGACATGCTGCAGTACGTGGGGTCGTTAAAGTTGAACACGACTGAGAGACTGAACTGAACTGATCTCAAATGTAGAAGTACCTATATTTTTACATGCAAATATAGTGATGCTTGTTTCCCTCCATGATATATCACAGTTTTTATCTCACTTTATGAAAATCTTGAACCTCTTTTTCTTATGTGAAATTTGGACTTGTCCATCGATCATATCTATCTAGATGGTGGTTTTCTACCATTAAATGTGAAGTTCTGGATATTTCACATAGGACAATCTTGGCAGTGGTTTCTGAAGATATGGAAAACCCTTATGAAAATGGAATTATCTCTATTGTACAAATGAAAATCTGGGCACACCTTTTTTTAAGTGAAGTAAGGAGTTTGCTGTATTTTGAATAATATATACCAAAACAAAGGATTGATTCCATGAAGTGGGGAATGGTTTGAATGTACTGCATGAAAACCTAGGTGCTAAGTCTTCATCATGGAACTTGGACTTCTCTATACTTCATATTTCAGCTTAGAATGGAGATTTTCCTATAAGAAAATGGAAATAGATGTATTTCATATGAAGCACTGGAAACATCTATATTCACTGTTTGCTTATGTTTCCACATGCCTTAAACATTTGTGTGCCTACCCACATGAGCTTGTTGCCCACGTTTGTGTGATTTTCTGTGTGGATTGTGTCCAACCACAGCTGACAGAAATGAATGTTACAGACCGTGAGATATGGAGCAAGCAGAAGGCTGCACCAGGCATCCACAGAGTGTGGGAGACTGGCCCATGCATCTCTGAGGTCGTCCTGTTCAAGACAGGAATGAGGAAAGAATGGCCAGTGACAACACAGAACAGTGTGTTCACAAATTTGGGTTTACATCAAGAGACATAAAGAAGCTCACAGTGTCTGCTGTGTTGATGTGTGTGTACATAAAATGTATGTGGAAGGCTTGAGGACTCATCCAGTGTAAATCCAGTGGTGTGGGGCTTTTAAAGCATAACCTGTGGACCTTTCAGTCTATGATAACTGGGCTGGCCTGTCGAAATGGTGGATATGGCTATAACTGGATCTAAGTCTGTGAAGAGGTGAAGGTCCTTCAGAAAAGAGTAGAGACTGGAAGGAGGAGGAACAGAAAGATAAGATACTGCACTGGAGAAGTTTTCAATATTAGAGGAAGGCTCTGGGATAGTGCTGCCTTGGGTCAGCCCATCAAAAAAAAGCACATTCTCTCTTTACACGTCACAAATAATATCATCATGTGAGACAAATGACATGATAAGGTAGGATTCTTCATTGTGAAAAGACAGACATCCTAGAAGAGAGGAGGTGACCTTGGCTCTGTCCATGGGCTTCTAGCCTATCTGACAGTGCAGAAAGGTGAAGAAATTTCAGAGGTGGGATGTAGACATTTTGCCCTTTGCCGGTTTGTGCCCATGAGTAAGTGAGGATGGCAAAGTAGAAGGGTGTGAATTCATCTTTTCCTGTGAGAGATCCAAAATTACAGCTTTCTGCTGAATGATCATTGACAGGAGAATGTTGGGTCCCACCAAAAAGAAAAACAACAACAACAACAACAATAAAAAGACATATCCATGGCAAAGGAAAAGACCCAACAAGATTGTAGAAGGGGTGAATTTCCATTTAAAATCAATACTTACCAGCCACACTGAGAGTGCTCAATAAAATATTTTGTGCACCTATACCCAAGGAACGCACAAAGACAGAGTCAGAACTGCTTTTGAGTGATTGAGTGTCTCTTGCAGAAGCATGGGTCAGCAATGGCCTAACATGGAAGAGAGGCTCTGTCTGCTACAGACCTTGTTCATGCAGTTTGTGATATAAGCCCTCTCAGAGGAGGTAACCTTTCAACCCACCAAAAAGTGGCCTAGTGCACAATCCACAAATTGCAGGATAATTATTCTAAAGAATTTCTTGTACAGGTAAGGAAGTTTTAGGACCACTAGAGATTTCTCAACCTGCGGATCTGGCAAAGGGATTGAGAACCCTCAGGGAATTTGACTTTGGAGGCCAGTTGATTTAATTATAGAACTTCCACAGGACTGAAGCAGACTGTTGGAGGGCACAAACAAAACCTTGTGTCCACCAGGAGCCAAGAGTAAGGGCAGTGTCCCCACAAAAGACTGAGTCAGACTTGCTTGTGAGTGTCTAGGAGTCTCCAGCAGAGGCATGGTCCAAGAATGGGATGCAGCAGGGTGGTGGGCATTGAATACAAGAGTGCCTGCTCAAGTCCTTTTGAAGAAGGTCCCAATTACTTTCATTACTCATACCATAATTAGGCCTGAACAGGGCCTAGGTTCACTCACAGTCTGTCTCTCCCATCAGGAAGTTTCCACAAGCCTTCTTATCCTTATCCATCAGAGGGCAGACAGAATGAAAACCACAATCACAGAAAACTAACCAAATTGATCAAATGGATCACAGCCTTGTCTACCTCAATGAAACTATGAGACATGCCATGTAGGGCCACCCAGGATGGATTGGACATGGTGGAGAATTCTGGCAAAATGTGGTTCATTGGAGAAGGGAAATGGAAAAGCACTTCAGTATTCTTGCTTTGAAAACACCATGAACAATATGATAAGCCAAAAAGATAGGACACTGAAAGGTAAACTCTCCAGGTTTGTCGGTGTCCTCTATGCTTCTGGAAATCACTAAAAAAGAAGAGATGGAGCCAAAGGAAAAACAACACATAATTGTGGATATGACTATGGATAAAAGTACAGTTTGATGCTGTAATGAACGATATT
This sequence comes from Bos mutus, assembly GCF_027580195.1. NCBI lineage: Eukaryota > Metazoa > Chordata > Mammalia > Artiodactyla > Bovidae > Bos > Bos mutus. Next base: position 124,313 of record NW_027219804.1, on the reverse strand, counting down.
TCATAGGAACCTAGAATGCTAGGTCTATGAAGGAAGGTAAATTGGAGTGGTCAAACAGAAGATGACATGTGTGAACATCAGACTTTCAGGATTCAATGAATTAAAATTCACTGCAATGGACGAATATAATTCAGAGGACCATTCAAAAGCCCGACAGTTTATACAAATGCACATTTATATAAACACAGGCATTGAGATAAAGCCTCATATTCCTCTTAATTATTTCAGAGTAGAAAGTGAAACTATGAAGGTGAAGATGTAAATTTAATATTGAAATAAGAGAAATGTAGGAATTTGTTGGCATCACCAACATACATTTTAATCTACAGTATCCTGCATGATCAGGTTCCTACTTGGGAGATCAGTTGTAAATAGTAATTATATGAAAGAAATTATATGTAATTATATGAAAGATGGCTGATGAGTTGACCTTGAAAGAGAAGTAGTAAATGCATCAGTATTGTTTGCACTGGGAACCATGCCTCCCAGTTGCAGTTTAGGGAAAATATCTTCAGGGGCTGACATATTGCTGTATCTAACTGTAAAGGTACAAGGCTGATCATCAGTCAAAATCATGTATCTGCAAAAGAGATATGATGTGGTACTGAGAAACAGAAATAGTCATAGTAACAAAATTCTCCCTGTGACCGTTTGCTTGATTGTAGTTGCTCTGTGAATGCTGATGTAAAAAGATCAACAGATTTTAAACATCAGTTTGATCTATCACACTTTGCTCTTTCAGTCTAACTGACATTGATGATGAAGAAAAAAAAAAAACTTTGAGTTGGGACACTTGCACTAGCAACTATGTGGCTCGTAGAAGAATTTCGTATGAAAGACACACTTAGAATTGTGGAGGCTGAAAATACACACTCTCCTCTAGTTTCGGGAAGAATCCAGGAGATATGATCATCCACATTACTCCTTCCTTTAGCATGCTTCATCTTGTAATCTCAAACTAATGAAGGTACTGGAGAGATATTTTTAGTGCCAACTCTTCTTTTCATTCTTAGTAAAACTTGGGGATAGTATCGCTTAACATTTGGATTATGAGATAACTTCAACTAAAACCAAAGAAGAACATTATTAGTGACCTTTCAAACCAAGGTAAAATAGAGAAACATAGCCAGACTCAAAATATCGTTCCTTTAAACATACAAAGATAATAGCCTCAAATAATACACCTCCACTAATAGTTTTAAATATTTAAATATTTGAATTATTTCCTCATGTAACAATATATTATATATCCACACCATATACTCCTTTAAGGGTTTCAGGATTTGTCTCTGGTTCCAAGTTGCTAGGGGAACTTAAAACTTAAATTTGTTACACTTAAAATGTCTTAATATCCAGCTCTTCTCAACTTGAGAAGAATAGAAAAATATTTCAGCAGCATATTATCTCAATTCTAAAGTCAGTTTTAGCTACCTATGTTAACACAGTTAAACTGTCACTATATTTTAAAAATATATATTTCCTATAATAATTGAAATTTATGGAGTGCCTTACTCAAAACAGAGACTTCTTTTTCTCCTGCCAGACGGTCAGCTAGTGAAGCAGATCTTTGAAAAAGCCATCACATTTTACAGGTGCTTGGAGTTTTGGAACCCTGGTGGTGTCAGTTTTTCTGAGAAGCCAGCAATCACAGGCAGAAATGATATGGTGCTAATGCGATCATCTTCTAGCTTGTGGTGGCAGAAGTATGGGTGGTAGTTCTGGCTAGTCTTTTCTATCACCTGATAGTAGGTCTTAGTATGTGGCAAGAGGGGAAAATTCAATACTCTCACCACCTCGCTGGGTGATTTGAGCCCTAAGGTCCTGCTTCTTTGTCAGTTTGGGAATTTTCAAAAGCCATTCCTTTCTACACACCTTGTCATCACAGATCCAACATTCCATCTCCACATAGTCAAAAACCAACCCTCCCAGGTTGGCTTTCTAACCTCATGTTTCATCTTCCAGGCCCTATGCACACTATTTGACCTGCATTGCAGTTTGGGGGATGCAGGACCACACAACACATTCTCTATTTGATTCTCACTCTAGACAAACTAAATGTCATCATCTTCTTCACCTTGCTTCCTTTCAGTCAAAAGAAATTTAAGTTTAGTGAGGTGACTTACCTGAATCCTCAATCTATTCCTTGCTTCTCCAAATCCTAACCCAGGACACATGTTTGTTTCTATTTGTCTCGTCCTCCTTCTCCCATCTTCCCTCCGTTCTTCCCAGTTATGTCTACTTTTCATATAGTCTCTCTTAAGCAAGATCGTCTGCTAATATTCATTTGATGCTCTGGAGGAACTGTTGCCTTTATAGAAGGGTTATTTGTGATGCTTCCATGGAGAGAGTTGCACTCAATGTGCTCTTTTATTTTCTGTCAAATCAGAAGTTTTGATTTCCTTTCTAGGCAAACTAGGTAATTCTTTTAGACATGCTGGTGAAACAACAAATTTGCTTGACATAAATTAATCTGTCTGATGGGAGGCTACATACATACTCACATAATTGGTACTTCACTAACATGAACATTCCAATAAGCACATTTATTTTTCCTAAAATTTCTGCTAATGAGAAATTCTCATCAACATGAGGAAACAGTTCTTTTCCAGATAAGTGATGGTACAGGAATTTTGCTCAAAATCAGTCAGTTCCTGAAAATATCTAGCTATTTATCAAAATGTCCTGACGTTTTCCCAGAGCACAGATTCATTCTGTCCTGGAAACTTAATTGTTTTACAGAGGTGTCAAAGGCCAGAGACTGGCATGGTAATAATTTAATTCTTGTATAAGAAGGTGGCAAATGCCCAGGAACGTAAAAATATGTAGATGATAGCTTGAAAAAGAGAGACTGAGGAAAAAAAAAAATATATATATATATATATATATATATATATATATAAAGAACACAGGCAGGTAGGTAGTTAGTCATACTCATGTAATATTAATAGGTAAACCTTAAATTGAGTTTGGATCATAGAAAAAAGCAAGGGGGTTTCATAAAGTCATCTACATCTACTTTATTATCTCTTACTGACTTAGACTGTGTGTGAAAATGAGGTCATTCAGTCGTGTCTGACTCTTTGTGACCCCATGGACTGTAGCCTACCATTTCCTTCTCCTGGGGATCTTCCAAACCCAGGTACCAAACTGGTTCCGCCCCATTGCAGGCAGATGCTTTATCATCTGATACACCAGGGAAGACCTTTGACTGTGAGGGTCACAACAAATTGTGGAAAATTCTTAAGGAGATAAGAATACCAGACTACTGTCCTTGTTTCCACGGAAGGCTGGAGGCAAGTCAAGACACAGGAGTTGGAATTGGACAAAGAACAATGAACTGGTACAAAATAGGGAAGGAAATGCTGTGCTATGCTAAGTCACTTCAGTCGTGTCCGACTCTGTGTGACCCCATAGACGGCAGCCCACCAGGCTTCCCCATCCCTGGGATTCTCCAGGCAAGAACACTGGAGTGGGTTGCCACTTCCTTCTTCAGGAAATGGAGAAGGAAATATATCAAGGCTATATATTTTCATCCAGCTTATTTGACTTATGTGCAGAGTACTTCATGGAAAGTAACTTGCTGAAAGAATCTGAAGCGGGAAACAAAATTACTGTGAGAAGTATGAATAACCCTAGTTTTAAGATGACAACATATAAATGGCTGAAAAACACTAGGAACTAAAGGTGAAAGGAGAAATTGAAAAAGCTGAATTAAAACTCAATACAAAAACAAACAGACACAAAAAATAAGATCATGGAATTTGGCCCCATCATTTTGAGATATTTTAATGAGATACAGTTGAATTAGTGACAGGTTTCACTTTCTTGATCTCTGATATGACTGCGTGATGTGACTGAAGCCATGAAACAAAAAGGCACTTGCCCATTGGATGAAAAGCTATGACCAATCTCAAAACCATATTACAAAGCTGAGAGATTATTGAAAAAGGCCTGAATGGTCAAAGTTGATTTTCAGGAGTAATGTATGGAGGAGTGAGCAGGAACACAAGAACTGACTGCCAAAATATAGATGCTTTACAACAGGAGGGCTAGAGAAGACATGTTGAGAATGGAGTTCAAACTAATAAAGTGTGAAGGAAATGATTTCAGATTATTCTCAGAAGGACTGATGCTGCACATGAAGAGCCAATATATCAGCCTCTTGAAGCCAAGAGCAAAATCACTGGGAAGAAACTGATGCTGGGAAAGATTGAGCACAGGAGAAGAAGGAAACGACAGAGGGTGAGATGGCTGAAAAGCATTGTTGACTCAAAGGCCATGGGTTTGAATACAACTCTGGGAGATTTGAATGGCAGGTGAGCCCTGGGTTCTTGCTGTACATGGAGTCACAAGAGTCTGACAAGTCTGAGTGACTGAACAACATCAAAAAGTTAGAACTGGCAATGCTTGGGACATGGTTCAGATTGCATGTTAAGTCTGTCATTGTAATTGGAATGATAAGTGAGATTTGGGACATTTAGAAAGAACACAGCTCTTGTCAGTTTCCTTGTTTTCCTCCCTCATATTGTACTTCCCACAATGTCTTTTTAAAGCTTCCCAGAGAAGGAGAACACCGGCGGTGTCATATGATATCCTGAGATGGAAACCTTATCCCACCTGCCACTTGGATCTATAAGCTTGGCCTTAGGCAGAAGCAGACATTGTCTGTAAATACCTGGTAGAGCTGTCCATCTTCTGATGTGTTAACAGGAATGGTATGTGATCTTAAGGGTTATCTCTAAGTTAAGCACACTTATAGCTTCTCAATCAACCTCTCTTATCCTGGGAGAAGCATCTTTGAGTTGTTTATCCTAGTTGCCCTTAGGAATGCTTACAAGGGGTTCCGTTACTGAGCATGGAAGTATGTAGGAGACTGGATCCATTTTTGACTTTTACGCTTGGCTTCTGTGTAAATAGACCATTCCTCTTAATGTCAGTTTTTGACTTCAGATAAAGGTTGAGGATTGTGGAAATGTGTGAATGCGTGTGAATGTCCCATAAAACTGAGGACATGGAGTACACAGTTTTCCTCTTTGAATCAGATCTCAAGGCTTCTGGCTTAATAGATTTGTACTATCAGTGCATCTCAAATATTCATAAAATGTTTATATGATGACTGCCACACAGATTTGAAGCTGGAACTCCTGTATTGTCATCATCTTAGTAGTGTAGTTGGGCTTGGACATTTAAGGTATTATGTAAGAAGTATGTGGGCTATGTTATAACTTCCTTCTATTTTAACTGTCTGTCAGATACTCTTGGGAAGGGGGAAATCAATGTCTACCATGCGGGAATAGAATTATAGGTTTCATCCTTAGGTTCTTTGATGCCTAAGAGTATTCTTTGTTATTGGTGAGTGTCCAGCCTCCTGTAGGAAGGTAGTATCCTATTATAGGAAGGCCTGGTTGAAACTTCAGGCATCTACTGAGCCTTCTCTGGTACTGCCATATTAGCAGGTTTGTGTTTTGTTATTGCCAGACATAATAAACATCTAAGGTCCCATTAAATTTTTGCTAGGTGATTGGGAGAGTACCATAGTTTGTACAAAAGTTAGGATGGAGTAGCTTGGTTATTACTGAAATGCTTTCAACTTCTGAAACTCAGCCAGTTGTCTTGAGCTTTTTGGCATTTATTATTATTATTATGTTTATTTTTTACTTTACAATATTGTATTGGTTTTGCCATACATCAACATGTGTCTGCCAAGGGTGTACATGTGTTCCCCATCCTGAACCCTCCTTCTAGTTCCCTCCCCATACCATCCCAGTGGTCATCCCAGTGCACCAGCCCCAAGCTTCCTGTATCCTGCATCAAACCTGGACTGGCAATTCATTTCTCATATGATATTATACATGTTTCAATTTGAATCCATTCTAATGAGGTGGATGAAACTGGAGCCTATTATACAGAGTGAATTAAGCCAGAAAGAAGGACACCAACACAGTATGCTTCTAAGTCACTTCAGTCATGTCCGACTCTGTGTGACCCCATAGACAGCAGCCCACCAGGCTCCGCCATCCCTGAGATTCTTCAGGCAAGAATACTGGAGTGGATTGCCATTTCCTTCTCCAATGCATGAAGGTGAAAAGTGAAAGTGAAGTCTCTCCATCGTGTCTAATTCTTAGCAATCCCACAGACTACAGCCTACCAGGCTCCTCCGTCCATGGGATTTTCCAGGCAAGAGTACTGGAGTGGGGTGCCATTGCCTTCTCCACAGTATACTAAGGCATATATATGGAATTTAGAAAGATGGTAATGACAACCCTGTATGTGAGACAGGAAAAGAGACACAAATGTATAGAACAGTCTTTTGGACTCTGTGGGAGAGGGAGGGGAGGGATGATTTGAGTGGGCATTTTAATTTGTGCCTCTTTATATTTTTGAATTAGCCATTTCTTCAGCCGAAATCTCTAACATAAAAGTCCAAAGGAGAACCTAGACATACACTCACAAACACATTTTTAATCTGATGTGCACACACACACACAAGCACAGTCTCAGTCTTATATACTCAAAACACAATTATGAAAGGAAAATAAAACCAAAGGACTCACAGAAGGAAACCTACGAACAGCACAGAGTTCTGTGATATTTGTTTTTAGGCTTAAGGTTGGAAGTTATTTTGTAGTTGAATGATTTCAGTCTAGTGACATTTTAAGTCAGAATGCTTTGCTATACATAACGTTGTTCTGGATCCCATGGGATCTTAGAATATTTTGCATGTAAAACTATTCTGTGATTTGCTAAAATGAAAATAATGCAGGGTAACAATGTGGAAGTCATTTTGACCTCGTTAGGCCCTGCAGTTACAATTTTGCTTGTTATATTTTAAGCATCCAATTTCATCCTCTAACCTTCTCCATCCAATATTTCTACTTTTTGCCTCAATTTGCCGTATTTACCTCACTTACATTTTTGTTTTTACTTTTACAATTTTCAGTTCAGTTCAGTTCAGTTAAGTCTCTCAGTCATGTCCGATTCTGCAACCCCATAAATCGCAGCAGGCCAGGACTCCCTGTCCATCACCAACTTCCAGAACTCATTCAAACTCACATCCATCGAGTTGGTGATGCCATCCAGCCATCTCATCCTCTGTCGTTCCCTTTTCCTCCTGCCCCAAATCCCTCCCAGCATCAGAGTCTTTTCCAATGAGTCAACCCTTCCCATGAGGTGGCTAAAGTACTGGAGTTTCAGCGTTAGCATCATTCCTTCCAAAGAACACACAGGGCTGATCTCTTTTAGGATGGACTGGTTGGATCTCCTTGCAGTCCAAGGGACTCTCAAGAGTCTTCTCCAACACCACAGTTCAAAAACATCAATTCTTTGGCTCTCAGCTTTCTTCACAGTCCAGCTCTCATTTCCATACATGGCCACTGGAAAAACCATAGCCTTGACTAGATGGACTTTTGTTGGCAAAGTAATGTCTCTATTTTTCAATATGCTATCTGGGTTGGTCCAAACTTTCCTTCCAAAGAGTAAGTGTCTTTTAATTTCATGACTGCAGTCACCATCTGCAGTGATTTTGGAGCCCCCAAAAATAAAGTCTGACACTGTTTCCACTGAAACCATTTCCATTGTTTTACAATGAAAGTCTGAATCTGTTTCCATTGTTTTACAATTTTAGGCACCAATTATAAGGTAAATGCATAAAGGAAAGAAAATTTGAATTCATGTACAATGTTTCCCTAATGTATTGAGCTATTTTCTTTATTCTTTTGAGAATTAAAGGCACCAATATGTTGAAGCCATCTGGGAATTGATCATCAAGGTAAAGGATCATTTACCAGGCTTCTTTTGATCAGACAATTGAAGTACAGTTTACTAATATGCTCTCATGAAGGAACAAAAACAGCAGCTTTTCAACATGATATGTTGAATATCCTTATCCATGCCTCTTCCAGGTTATGACAGAGGATGACATGAATTAATCCTGTTCTTTTTGAGAAGGACCTGCCACTCAAAGCAGAGCATGAAAAGAAGATAAAAGGGACTGAGAAGGATTAGTCAGTACAAGGCAATGAAATGGAAGATGGAATTGCCTTTAAGGTGATATTGTACAAAGCATGCAAATTTGACTACATAGTAAGACACCTGAAATTTAAAACAAGGCTATTGGACTTTGGTCTTGAAATGATTACTAAGGACACCAATTTCAATAACTCTTACAATGGCTCCAAAATGCTCACCTCTCTAAAGCATAGTATTCTCTCTTACATTTAGCAAAACATTTCAGTGAAAGAAAAAGAGTGTGATTTTTCTACCACTCCCTTAACTACACAGATATTCGACAGATTTCACTGTCTGTTAGCTGCAAGAATGAGAACGTTGAACTTAACTTGGTGTTGTCCTATGGGGGTTACCATACCAAAACAGGGACATGACTTGATGTTCCCACTGCCATCTGAAGGAATGACCACAAATTTGAGATTGCCAATATTTCTAGGTAGTCTTCATGACAGTGTGGATAGTCCAACAAGCAGGGACTCTGTTCAGAGTATTTCAAACTGAAATATATTTAGGATCCACCATTGATTTTGATCCTTGCTTACTCCATGACTTTTCTAGATTATTAAAATAAATGATTCCTTTTCTTCTTCTCCTCCCACCCACCCCTTTGGATACATGTCTCTGTAACTACTACTGCATTTTAGGAACTGTGGCCTGAAACAACATGCTTAGAATGGGTTATTGTAGACTGTAAATTTCATAAAAGCAGCAATCATTTTATAATTTGAATTCCCATTTAACATTCATGTAAATACAATAAATAGGTATCAACTTGTAATAATTTCTCAGCAAATAGGAAAGGTGAATTATGATAAGTGCAGGTTATAGGATGCTGTTAAGTAATGTGTAGAGCATTGATTGGTTATTACATTTCTTTATTGATAATTTAGTAAGTGCTTAAAATGTGTCATTTGCAGGCTCTAAGTTTCACCTGATGTGAAAGATACATTAAAAAATGAGAGTAGACATAAAACACATTGAAGACATGATATCTGCACTCACCTTGGTAGGAGGGCAAACAGAAGTTCCTTCCAACCCCAAGAAAGAATTGAGGCAAAAATTTGAGAAGGGTCTTAGCATGACTGAAAATAGTTTGTGTGATTGTAGCTCCAGAAGAGAAAGATAATGAAATTACTAAGGAAAATATATCATGTCTTCAAAGAACTTGTTGACCATGCTGATGTGCTGCAAACACCATCAGGAATGTATCTGTCTCTGTGGGGACAGATAAGCAACATTGAAACATGTCTTAGGAAATATAGAGTGGATCTTGGTGTCAGGAAATAAAGGCATGCCTTAAGGACAGTAGAGCAGAAATAACCCTACAGCATACCACCTGTAAACTATATATCTTGTGCTTACCATGGGACAATCACTGATTATGTCATGTTATCTTTGGTACACAGTCATGGTATAATGGTGATCATGATTTTGGACATGCTACACTGTCTATATTTCAAGGATGAAATGACTTTCTATAATGAAGAAAATCTGCTGTCTAACCTTTTAAGACTCTACCAGTAACTAATAGAATATAAGGTAACTGTGAACACACTAAGGTACATCCTGTGTATTTCCATTTTTCTGATTTTATTTGCATCTCTTCCTTCACCCATGCCATCCTAATTGAGCCACCCATTCATTTCAGCAGGGATGATTTCAGAAATCACTTTACATCCATTATCTATTTTCCCTTGGTTCTCTCTCTTTTTTTTTTTTTTTTTTTTTTTCTTACAAACATTAGATCAGGTGTCATTTACCTAGGATGCATAACAAATTTTGTCTTGAACTGTAGAGTTTATAAAACCATGCAGTAAAATAGCCAGCCATTTGAACTAAAGCATAATTTTACTCTTCATTGTTTGAAAATAGAAAATGAAACTATGAAGATGAATATGTAAATTTATTGTTGAAACCAACGGTGTTAAAAGGTTCCTTTTCTCCACACCCTCTCAGCATTTATTATTTTTAGACTTTTTGATCACCACATTCTGAGAAGGTGTAAAATGGAGCTCAGTCAAAACTATAAAACACTGGTGATAGAAATCAAAGGGTTTTAATAGATGGAAAATTTACTGATGTTCATGGATTGGAAGAATCAATATAGTGAAAACATGTGATTGCTCAAAGCAATTTAACCGTTCAATGAATCCCTATCAACCTACCAAAACAGTATTCACAGAGCCAGAACAAATAATTTCACTATTTGTATAAATACAAAAAACCTTGAATAGCCAAAGTCATCTTGAGAAAGAATGGAACTGGAGAATCAATGTTTGTGACTAAGGCTCTACTACAAAGCCACAGTTATCAAGACAGTATGGTACTGGCACAAAGACAGAAATATAGATCAATGGAACAAAATAGAAAGCCCAGAGATAAATCCATACACATATGGACACCTTTATCTTTGACAAAGGAGGCAAGAATATACAATGGATTAAAGACAACCTCTTTAACAAGTGGTGCTGGGAGATCTGGTCAACCACTTGTAAAAGAATGAAACTAGAACAATTTCTAACACCATGGAAAAATAAACTCAAAATGGATTAAAGATCTCAACGTAAGACCAGAAACTATAAAACTCCTAGAGGAGAACATAGCAAAACACTCTCCGACATACATGATGCAGGATCCTCTAAGACCCACCTCCCAGAATATTTGAAATAAAAGCAAAAAAAAAAAAAAAAAGTCTAATTAACCTTAAAAAGCCCTGCATGTCAAAGGAAAACATCTCAAGGTGAAAAAACAGACTTGGAGAATGGGAGAAAATAATAGCAAAGTAAGCAAATACAAACAACTAATCTCAAAAATATACAAGCAACTCCTGAGTCTCAATTCTGGAAAAATAAACCCACCAATCAAAAAATTTGCCAAAGAACTAAATAGACATTTCTCCAAAGAAGACATACAGATGGCTAACAAACACATGAAAAGGTGCTCAACATTATCAGAGAAATGCAAATCAAAACCACTATGAAGTTCAATCTTCTTTAGGCTCCACAATCTGACACTTATTTGATAGGTCAGTTTTAATTACCATGGTTTTCATATGATGATGATTGTTGATCAGTTGACTTGAAAGAGAGGAGACAGATGTATAAGCGATCTTTGGCATTGAGGATCATGAGTGGCCTCTCTCTTGAGGATAGGAAAAGGGCCGTCATGATCTGGCATATCGGTATACATACGTGACTGGAAATTTAGAAGGTTCCGCCATCAGTCCGGAATAAATGTTCTGTAATGCAGATACAATGTGGTTCTGAGTAGGAGATGTAGTTGTAGTAGCAAAGTCCTCACGGGGTCATTTACCCGAGTGTAGCTGCTATGTGAGTGCCAATTAAAAATGTTCAACGTTTTAAAAACAGCAGGTTGATCTACCACAATCTGATCTGTTTGTCTAAGTGATATTGGTGATGGGGAAGGTAAGTCACATGGACGTATTAACAAATATCTGGCTGCTATGAGGTTTTTGTATGAATGGCACACTTAAAGTTGTGGAGGCTGAAAATGCACTCTTTCCACTCGTTTCTCGAAGAAGATCAGAGTTATGATCATCTTTGTTGACCCTTGCTTTAACATAGGTCTTATTATCTCGAACTAAAAAGATATTAGAGACATATTGTTAATCCCGTCTTCTTTGCATTCTTACTAAAAGTTGGGGATGGCCTTTTTGGAATTTTAATTTATAGTAGGTCTGTAACTAAAATCAAAGGAAAACTTATTTAGTTTCTTTATAAACCAAGGTAAAATTGAGAATCAAATCTAAGCTATAAAAATTTATTCCTTTAATAACACCAATTAAATAGCATAAATAAAACACCTCCATTAGTAGTTTTAACCGGTAACCTGTTAGAAACAATTATGCTCAACTAAAAATATGTTGTATATATACAGTAAATACCACTTTAAGTAGCTTCAGGACGTGTATATGGTTTCTCATTGCTAGGAAAGTTTTTTAAACATTCAATATTTTAACCTGCAGCTGTTCTCAACTTCAAAAAATAAAACTTTTTTTTTTTTTTATTTACTATCTCAATTTCAAATTCCGTTTTAGCTACATATGTGAACATGCTTTCTAGGTCACATGATTTAATCTTACATATTGCTAATAAGTGAAATTTATGGAATACCTTGCTCAAAAGAGAGATGTTTTCTTCTTCCAGAAAGTCAGCTAGTGAAGCAGATCTTTGAAAAGTTTGTTGCTTTTTACTAAACCCATAAAGTTAAGCTGTCAAACTAAACTTTTCATACTGTTGGTTTCAAATATTCTGAAAGGTTCCTTTCTTTTCAAGACCTTTTTAAAAAGTTCTTCAATGATCACTATACATATGCCACTGTCATCCTGCCTAATAAATTCAAGCTGATAATTTGCAACTATACTCCAAAGTTTTGTGGAAATGTGAAAGAAAATCATTCAGTTCATCTATTTCAGAGACAGAATCTGTGTAGCATAGCCTTTGTATCACAAGATTCTCAGACAAAGCCTGAAAAGCATATTATTCAATCATAGATCTCAAAACTGAGTCCCTAGTAAGTGTATAATCATACAAAGAAGATCTAATGGAGGTTTCTGAACCAGTTGATTCATCCTTAGAGTCCCATCTTGAATTTCTGAAGGAATATGTGCCATCTCAGAGAAAGTCTTCCTTCAGATATTTTTCTCATTTGTCTGATTTTACACACTGCAACTTCAAATGCTGCTTGGCTGGCCTACAGACCTCTCTAGACCATCACAGAGGTGCCAAAAGTCACCTAGCAGTTGAAGGGTAACTGTGACATCACAAAGTCACTAGTCTCCGAGCAATTGAAGGATAATGTTTAACCAGTGCTTACTTCAGCATCAATTTAAATACACACTGCTTACAGAAATACTAACCAAAACCATGAAGGCTGCAAAACCTCATTCCTAAAGAATTTTTACACAGAAAACTCATATTAATAAATCTATTTGAAATCTGAACTAAAAGTGCTTTATCATCCTTATATACACACATTTTTAATATTCATTACAGTTACCCATGCAAACTTGGATCTACTTGCTACTGTGAAGTAAAATCAATCAACGGACTGAGTTTCAGTGAAAGCATGTGTTTATTGCAGGACCGAGCAAGGTTTTCTAGCAGTCTTTGGGGCTTCAAAGACCAAAATTCCCAAATACATTCAGGGAAGGATTTTAGTGACTGATCACATACCTGTGATCAGTTTTGGGGCATTGTACTAATGGCCTGTTACTGAGGATATTGGGAGTCAACATTATCGACTGTCTGTTTCCAACTACTCTGTGGTCTATGTCCATACATTTCAGCCTGCTTGGAGCTTTAACATCTCTAAAACTGTTCACAGTGTATTGCTCAGAATGTTATCTATGGCCTTTGAGGGGGAACTAAAGACCTTTCTGCTACGTCTGCTACATCACCTCAGTCGTGTCTGACTCTATGTGACCTCATAGACAGCAGCCCACCAGGCTCTCCTGTCTATGGGATTTTCCAGGCAAGAACACTGGAATGGATTGCCATTACCTTTCCCAAAGTATTAAAGTGAAAAGTGAAAGTATGATTACTATTTTCTGTTGCTTGATTATTTTCCTTAATTTCTGGCTTTTCCAGCTTCTCTGGTTAAAATTACTCTTGGAAAACGAGGAGGTCTACATGCTTCCCAGCTCTTGAACTGTTTGAGTCAGCAACAACTTTGGCTATTTCCTGTTGACATGGATCATGGAGTTGGAAATAATTCTGAGATCTAAGTTTGGTTTCAACATTTAGTGCTCTGGAAGCATATCTACCTATTTTATATAGATATTTGTATATCTATATACATAAATATGCATATAAATATGTATATCTGCAGTCACTTCAGTCGTGTCCAACTCTGTGTGACCCCATAGATGGCAGCCCACCAGGATCCTCTGCTCCCAGGATTCTCCAGGCAAGAACATTGAGTTGGTTGCTATTTCCTTCTCCAATGCATGAAAGTGAAAAGTGAAAAGAAAGTCACTGAGTCTATTTTGCCCATCTATTTACCAGGACCCCCATGGACTGCAGCCTACCAGGCTTCTCCGTCTATATATATATATATTTCTATATCTGAGTATTTTTTCAATAAACCTGGACAAATTTTGAAAATTTATTAAAAAAGGAGAGAGGGAGTGATATAAAAGAGTCCTTATATGTAAAATGCAGCCAATAAAACATATTTTGAAGTATTTCCACTTACATATATTCAATAACTGAGTAGAGTTTTGAGTCATTCTACACTTGGGTTTTAATTTTTCCATGTTGTTATACCTAATGGGAATTAAAAGTCAATGTACTTTTTTTATACACAAACACATACACACATGGGTATGTATGTGGATATGTCAAAATAAAATTTTAGGCAACATTATTTAGGTGGCCAAACACTTTGCTTGCTCCCAAGATCTTAAATGAACTGTTTGGGAAGCCCAACATTGCTTAATAAATTACTGGCTGAATGCTTTAGATCCTGTTGCTGAAAGGCTCTCCTTTAATCTAGCTCATCTTCCACTATTCTTTCTGTAATAAGAGATGGCGTTCATACATATGAGGAAACCTTGAGGCCATACAATTGCAACTCTCATTTGCTTAGAGATATTGTTTGAAGAAAGCTGTTGCTCTCCCCACATTGGATACAATTTTAAACATTCAAGTCTGTAGTAATATAGGAACATGTTAGACCTACATGCACAATGGTCAACTCCCTGGATTTAGGATAACAGCTCCCCAACTTAATGTCTAAAAGAGATGCCAAGTGCATTGTGCATAGATCATAAACAGGCTCTTCTGACTAGCTGAACATTGAAATTATGAGGTATACATCAAAATTACTTCTCCATAATTCAGTATGTAAAGTTTTCTTTCATCACTTTCAAATTCTGGTAACAAATATTTCAATAGAAATCACTGATGATCAAAATATATCTTGCTTCATGCCACAGGGTTCAGCTTCCTGTCCCCATCCACATCATTTATCTTGTTCCTTGTCCTCTTTTGTATTTTTGAGGTAGCCACATTAGAGAAAATCTAACTAGATAACAAAACAGTCTCAATATATTATGTTAAAGGAAAAATAGGCTGTGTACTTTTGCAATATGTTACCCAGTTTTCACAGAAGTATGGCACAAATGCTTTAACAGGACACTTAAAACCAGTAGAATAGTATATAATAAGTAACTATCATAGAATATGCTCAGAAAACAATTTCAGTATCCAAAACATTGAGGGAAAACAAAGGTACAAGAATACAGTAATTCTCAGTGTTCATAGGAAAACATAGGATAAACAGTATATTTGAATTCTCTGCTGCTGCTGCTAAGTTGCTTCAGTGGTGTCCAACTCTGTGTGTCCCCAGAAATGGCAGCCCACTAGGCTTACCAGTCCCTGGGATTCTCCAGGCAAGAACACTGGAGTGGGTTGCCATTTCCTTTCAGTATTACACAAAGTAAGATCATGACATCTGGTCCCACAGTTTCATGGGAAATAGAAGTAGTGACAGATTACCTCTTTTGGCTCTAAATTCACTGCAGATGGTGATGGAAGGTATACATTTAGAAGACAATTTCTTCCTGGAAGAAAAGCTCTCACAAATTTAGAAAGCATGTTAAAAAGTGAAGACATGACTTGATCATTGGAGGCACTTTGAGTCACATCTGTGGTCTTTCCAGTAGACATGTACAGATGTGAGAACACCAAACTGCTCTGCTAGGAATGACTTGTGTGTATCCATTGTATTGCAAGGAGATCAATCCAGTCAAACATAAAGGAAATTCCCAACTCAGAATAAGAATTAGAATCACTGATGCTGAAGATGAATCCCCAAGCTTTGACCACCTGAGTAAAGAAATGACTCTCTAGAAAAAAAATCTGATTCTTAGAAAACAATGAAATCAGGAGAAGACATTGGTGAGAACGAAGGAGAAGGTTGTATAGCTTCACCCATTCAATTGATATGATTTCAGGCAGACCCTGGGTGATGCAGAGGGCAGAAAGCCCTTGTGTGCTGCAGTCCAAGGGTCACAGACAGTAAGACATGGCTTTGTGACTGAATAACAACAAGATTTCAGTTAATAAAATGGATCTTCCATGGTCATGGTGAAGTTCTCATAATGTTAGAGGAATAGGAGAAATCGTCCATTTTCTCCACACACAAATCCATCAAAGGACCGACTGCACATGGAACACCTTCTAGAAATCAACTTGAATGATGTTGATGGTCCTAAGAAACTGAGAACTGAAAACCCATCTCTTAAAAAGCAGGTAGGACAAAATAAGAGATGTAAGTGAAGAAAAGGTTTTAGGGATCGAGACGCCTTTGGAGAGAGTCGGAAAAGAAGGAGAAAAACAAAACAAAACAAAACAGAACCAAGGGAAAAAAGAACAAAACAGAGATTATGCCAATAAATGCAATTACTAGCCAAGAAGTCACTCAGATGCTTCTGTCCACAGTCATACATGAGGTCTGGGAGGGAGGCCTTTGATGTATCAAACACAGTATTGTTAGAACCAGGATATTGTGCCCTGAGGACAATCTGATGGAGCTAATGTAACAAAGAAACATAAACCATGGGAAAACTAGAGACAGCCATTTTAGAAAGGACTTTTCCTACAAGAAGGCTCTGAGTCCACATAGTGAACCATGGCACACTCACAGACCAGAAAACTAGAAAACACCAAAGAAGACCAAGCCAGCTTCCTTTGAAGACCTTTTCCTCCATGGAGGTAAAGAGGAATGTATATGACTGCCAGAGGCGGAAGGAAATAGATTACTAGTATCTTGGTCCTGCAGACATCCCCTACCATGCTCTAAGCTGGTTGAAATTTGCTAATGATGAATTCCTGAGTTTATGGACAGTTCACATAGGCCAGGATCATGACAGCCTGGGGTCAGCTACCCTGAGGAGACACATGGAACACCTGAGGCTGTGGGCTCAGGCACAGGTAGCAAACTGTGTGGTTGAGACCAGAGAGCTGCATAAGGCATGGGCCACCTAGGACTCTGCCCTGTCTTCCAACCAGCCACCTGAGATTTTGGACTTGTGAAGAGCAAAAAGCACAGAGCCAATCATGGTCATTGCTGTTGCTGAGCACCTAAGTGCCTGACTGGCTGGGAAGTGCATGAAACACACGACCTACTTGGGACAGTGCCCTCACGTATCAACAGGGAGGCTGAGCAGTGTGGACCCAGGATGAACAGGTCACATTTGTCAGTGAGAGCACAATGTGATCAGTCCACCTCAAGCACCCCTACATATCCCAGAGGTATTTGTTTTCAGTGTCCCACCTCACCGCCAAAACACTGAGCAAGTGAGGTCGAATAAGAGGCTACCGCACCCTCGTTTCATGTTGAAAACCAGATATGGAGAGGCTTTAAAATAAAAGAAGGAAATATAAACAAAGGAACATAAACCAACCCAGAAGTGATAGGTTCAACAGAATAAGTCTTCAATTAATGCTGAGACTGTTCAACTGAGGGACAATAGTAGAATTTGACAACAAGCACAAGCTTCAACTAAGGACTATCCGACACTGTACGGACACAAAAATGCAAACTTTTTGTTTTTAATTGTGAGATCTATTTCTATATGATTTCTTTAACTTTTAATGGTACTGGGCTATTTAGTACCCTAAACTTTTATTTCTATTAACTATTAGTACCATTAAAAAAACCACATACATCTGTGTTTTTTTAAGCACTTCTTGTATATATAAGAATGAATTTGACCTCCGTTTTCTTTTTTTTTTTTTTTTTTGCACTATTTAAATGAGTCTAATTTTTATTCTTGGTTCTTAACTTTTGTTTCCAAAAATGGTTATCAATGTTGTAACTTTAGGAATACAATCTTTAGGATCTGATTTCACTTATGAGGGCATCAGATTTCAGACACGCTGAAAACATAATCTCAAAAACCTAGCCAATCTTGTCACATGGACTGCAGCCTTGTCTAACTTAATGAAAGTAAGCTATGCCATGTGGTGCCACTCAGGATGGGTGGGTCATGGTGGAGAGGTCTGACAGGATGTGGTCCATGGAGAAGGGAATGGCAAACTAAATCAGTATTCTTGCCTTGAGAGCCCCATGAACAGTATGAAACACATAATAGGATACTGAAAGAGGAAATCCCCAGGTCACTTGGTGTCCAATATGCTACTGGAGATCAGTGGAGAAATAACTCCAATAAGAAAGAAGGGATGAAGACAAAGCAAAAACAATACCCAGCTATGGATGTGACTGGTAATAGAGGCAAGGTCTGATGCTGTAAACAGCAATATTCCATAGGAAATTGGAATGTCAGGTCCATGAATCAAGGCAAACTGGAATTGCTCACACTGGACATGGTAAAAGTGAACGTCAACAGTCTAGGTATCAGCGTACAAAAAGGGACTGGAATGGGTGAATTTAACTCCGATGACCATTATATCTACTACTGTGAGCAGGAATCCCTTAGAAGAAATGGAGGAGACAGCATGGTCAACAAGAGTCTTACATGCAGTACTTAGATGCAATCTCATAGATGAAAGAATGATCTCTATTCGTTTCCAAGGCAAACTATTCAATATCATGGTAATCCAAGCCTTTTTCCCAACAAGAAATGCTGAAGAAGATGAAGTTGAATTGTACTATGAAGACCTGCAAGATCTTTTAGAACTAATATCCAAAAAGATGTACTTTTCATTAAAGCGGACTGGAATGCAAAGGTAGGAAGTCAAGAAACACTTGGAGTAACAGGCAAATTTGGCCTTGGAATACTGAATAAAGCAGGGCAAAGGCTAATAGAGTTTTTCCAAGAGAACACACTGGTCAGAGTAAACACCCTCTTCCAACAACACAAGAGAAGATGGTCAACACCAAAATCACCAAAATCAGATTAATTCTACCTTTGCAGCCAAAGATGGAGAAACTCTATACAGTCATCAAAAACAAGACTGGGAGCTGACTGTAGTTCAGATCATGAACTCCTTTTTTTTTTTTTTTTTTTTTTTTTTTTGCCAAATTCAGACTTGAATTAAAGAAAGTAGGGAAAACCACTAGACCATTCAGGTACGACCTAAGTCATATCCCATATATTTAAGGGACTAGATCTGACAGATTTAAGGGACTAGATCTGATAGACAAAGTGCCTGATGACCAATGGGTGGAGATTCATGACACTGTACAGGAGACAGGGACTAAGACCTTCCCCCTAGACACGAAATGCAAAAAAGCATAATGGCTGCCTGAGGAGGCCTTACAAATAGCTGTGAAAAAAATGAAGCAAAAAGCAAAGAAGAAAAGAAAAGATATATGTATCTGAATGCAGAGATCCAAAAGAATAGCAAACAGAGATAAGAAAGCCTTCCTCAGAGATCAATTCAAAGAAATAAAAGAAAACAACAGAATGGGAAAGACTAGAGTTCTCTTCAAGAAAATTAGAGATACATAGGGGAATATTTCATGCAAAGATGAGTTCAATAAAGGGAAGAAATGGTATGGATCAAACAGAAGCAGAAGATATTATGGAGAGGTGGCAAGAATACACAGGATAATTGTACAAAAATGACTTTCAAGACCCAGATAGTCATGATGGTGTGATCACTCACCTAGAGCCAAACATCCTGGAATGTGAAATCAGGAGGGACTTAGAAAGCCTCAATACAAACAAAGCCAATGGAGGTGATGGGATTCCAGTTGAACAATCTCAAATGTTGAAAGATAATGCTGTGAACGTGCTGCACTTAAAATGCCAGCAAATTTGGAAAACTCAGCAGTGGCCACAGGACTGGAAAAGGTCAGTTTTCACTCCATTTCCAAAAAAAGGCAATGACCATTAATGCTCAAACTACTACACAATTGCACTTATCTCACACGCTAGTAAAGTAATGCTCAAATTTCTCCAAGCCAGGCTTCAGTGATACATGAACTGTGAACTCCAGATGTTCAAACTGGTTTTAGGAAAGGCAGAGGAACCAGAGATCACATTGCCAACATCCGATGGATCATCAAAAAAAGGAGAGTTTCAGATAAACACCTATTTCTGCTTTATTGACTATGCCAAAACCTTTGACTGTGTGGATCACAATAAAGAGTGAAATATTCTGAAAGAGACGGGTATACCAGACAACCTGACCTGCCTTCGAGGAACCTATATGCAAGTCAGGAAGCAACAGTTATACCTGGGCATGGAATAACAAACTGGTTTTGAATATTAAAAGGAGGACATCAGGCTTTGTATTATCACCTGCTTATTTAACTTGTAGGCAGAGTACATCATGAGAAACGCTGGGCTGAAAGAAACACAAGCTGGAATTCAGATTACCGGGAGAAATATCAATAACCTCAGATTTGCAGATAACACCAAACTTATTGTAGAAAGTAAAAAGGAACTAAAAAGTCTCTTGATGAAACTCAAAGAGAAGAGTGGAAAATTTGGCTTAAAGCTCAACACTCTGAAAATGAAGACCATGGCATCTGGTCCCATCACTTGATGGGAAATAGATGGGGAAACAATGGAAAGACGGACAGACTTTATTTTTGAGGCTCCAAAACCACTGCAGATGGTGAATGCAGCGCTGAAATTAAAACACGCTTAGCCCTTGGAAGGAAAGTTATGGCCAACCTAGACAGTATATTAAAAACAGTGGCATTACATTGCCAACAAAGTCTGTGTACTCAAGGTTCTGGTTTTTCTAGTGATCATGTATGAATGTGAGAGTTGGACTGTGAAGAAACCTGAGTGCTGAAGAATTGGTGCTTTTGAACTGTGGTGATGGATAAGATTTTTGAGAGTCCCTTGGACTGCAAGGAATTCCAGCCTGTCCATACTAAAGGAGATCAGTCTTGGGTGTTCATTGGAAGGACTGATGCTAAAGCTGAAACTTCAATACTTTGCCCACTCATGCAAAGTATTGAGTCATTGAGAAAGACCCAGATACTCGGAGGGAATGGGGTCAGGACGAGAAGGGGACTACAGAGGATGGGAGGCTGGATGGCATCACCAAATCAATAAACATGAGCGTGAGTGAACTCAATGAACAGGGAGCCTTGATGTGCTGCGATTCATGGGGTTGCAAAAGAGTCGGTGATGAATGACCAACTGAATTTAACTGAGAAAGGAGGAAATAAATGAAACAGAGTGTGATGCGGGAAAAAAAGAAAGAAAGAAGGAAAACAGGGAAAAGTTCTGATGTAGCAATGATAGATGCCCCACAATGAGAAAAACGTAGTGTCTAGATGGAGAACACCAAAACTAAAAGGGTTGGGGTACATGGAAAGTCTTTAAGAAATAAAAGTTGGAACCACCCTTAAATGAGAAACCTAGACATTGCATTATAAAGAAGATGCACCACTTTACTAAATTTTCAGTAAATAAAAATGTCAATTATGGTAAGAGTGGAGACTCTCGGATGTTGTTGAGTAACTTATATGGCTTTTGATTGCTAATTTATTTAGCATCCTTTTATTGTTAATTCAGTAAGTACTTAAAATACATAATTTGGCAAGCACTATGTCTTAGCTGATGTGGAAGATACATAAGGAAACTTGTGTAGACATGAAACACATAGAAGAATTGAATATCTGTGACTAACTTGGTAGGAAGGAAGACAGTTTCTTTCCAATCCCAAACAATGCTTAGGAAAAGTTGTGGAAAGTGCCTTATTATGACTGAAAATATTTTGCCTAATCTAGCTCTAGAGATTCAGTAAAAACAGATAATGAAGCTACGAAGGGAAACACGACATATGTCTTCCAAGAACTGATTACCATGCTGAGATGCTGCATTCACCACAAGGATTTAAGTCTGTCTTTGGAGGAGCAGGAAAGCAACATCAAAATACCCACTAGGAAATATAGGTGGTGTCTTGGTGGGAGAAAATAAAGGCATAATATAAGGAGAGTAGAGCATGAATGACCTTTTATAATACTACTTGTAAAATGCCTATCTTTTGCTGACTTTGGTGCAATCTTTGAATATATCAGTCATGTAATGATAGTGATCATGATTGCTGAGTAGGCTACGTGTACACTGTCAAGTATGAAACATATTTGTATATTTTTTCAATGAATAAACCTGCTGTTTAAACTCTTAGCTTTCTTCCCAATAATGAACATATAATTATAAAACTGAAAAAGCACTAAGGCATATACTGTTCATTTGCTTTCTCAAATGTGATTTGTATTTTGTCCTTCTCCCATGTCATCCTATCATCCTTTGGCTGATCTCAACAATTTCTTGCCCCAGCCATTTATAACTATTCCAAACAACCTCGGAGAAGAACAGGCCCATTTAAGACAGTGGCTTTCCAAATATATGCCCACATATATATTTACTCTTGTCTTGGGTTAGTGCAGCAGCTCACTAATCTGACTGCTGCCCTTTCTCACCTCATTAAAGGTGATGTATTCCTGTACAGTGCTGGTCTCATTCTTTTTCTGAATCTTACCTTCTCTAACTCCCTTACGCTACAGACAAACTGAGTGGCTGACAGGTTCATAAAATGCATGACCTACCTTGGAGGTGCCTTTCCTGCCATCCAGTTGCCTGAGAAGTTTGGACCTGGGAAGGAAATAAAGCACATAGCTGCGGGGAGCAAGCTCCACCCCTAGCAAAGGTCATGAGGCAGGAGGCTTGACATACACAAAGGTGGGATCAAGCCTCAGGAGTCTCCTTGGAAATTCTCGAGCAATCTACCCCCAAAACCAGATTCTGCCTACTTTCTGCTTTGTGCTTTCACCTACACCTATGGCTTTACGGGGGCCTGTCCCCCACTACCTCTCTCTGAAAAAAGAGTTAGCTTACAGCTCCAGTTAATAATTCCTGGGTGTGACAGTGTTTCAACCTACAAACTCCTTTGGAAATCCTCTAGCCTGCCTGAATAGGTTTTTCCGGGCACATGTGATTGTTCAGAGCCTCCCAACTGTGAGAGGCAGGAGGTGTTCTTAGCTGTCTAAACACAGATTCTTTTGAGTAGTTAAAAGTTTGATTAGAAATTGTATTGGTGAAGAGTTTTTCACTTGTTGGGCCAATGTTTGCTGCTAAGTCTCCATACCCCTTACCTACTGTGTCCTTGGCAGTGTATTGATTGATATAATGGGTGTATAGAAATGTAAATGTAAATAGTAGCCTCAATGTTCATAACCTTGGACGCTTGAGTTAATTCTTTTCTTGATTGAGCGCTATAGGAATGCAACTCTATCCAATGCTTTTTGGAGGCTGGCGCCTGACTTTAGAATAATCATCTGACTTTGGAATAATCACCTTTAGAGAAAATGTTTCTTAAAATGTTAACAGGCCTCCTGGCCAGAAGATGATGTAAATCACTTGAACTTTTGCATATGATAAGTTTGAAAGCCTGGCTTGATTAGAACCAGGAACTGCTGTCCTTGCATGACTCCACCCCTTCCCCATTATCCTCTATGTACAACATAAAGTATAAACTACTTTGAAAAATAAAGTACACCGTTTTTGTTCACCAAATTTGGTCTCCCCATGTCGTTCTTTCTTTCACCTTCTGGCTGAATTTTTACTCTGAGGCGGGAAGCTTGTCAAGCCTACTAATTTTGCCTGGGCTTCTAAGATCTGACAGGGGAGGCCTCAGTGTCTCCTCTCCTTCGAGAGAACGGGAGGACACCTGCGGCCTTCGTGAGGTGACGTTAATTCCCTGCTTTGGAATTTTATTCAGCCTCTTTTCTTCACTGAATTTTCCTATTGAGCTATCCTTATTTCAGCCGCTTTTCTCCACTAAATTTCCTCACTGAGCTATCCTCATTCTATTACTCTTTATATCCTTAATTAACGTTTAATTAAGCAATTGTTTCCTGATCTTCGCCTATGCTGTCTCTCCTTCAAATACCCTCGATCAACCGGGGCTGGTCCCCGGTACACCGCCAGTTGTGTTCAGTGCCCTTGAAGATCACCTAGGAGCCTGAGTGGCTTAGACTTGAGATGTGCATGAAACACAGGGAACACTTTGAGCAATGCAATCGTAGATTACCCAGGAACCTGAGCTGGGTGGACTGAGGAAGTACATGTCACCTATGGCAGTGGCAAGCCTACTGTGCTCCATCCATCTTAAGGACCCTCACCCACATATTCCACAGGTGTTTGTTTCCAGTGAGCTCCTTCTCAGCATTTTACCACTGAGCAGGTGAGGTCAAATAAGGGCCTGCTGTCCTCTTATGGTGCAAACTAATCATGTGTAAACTTGTCACAGAAGAGAAACACAAAATGAGGAAGTAAAAATAAGCAAAGAAAAGTGAACTAGCCCAGGAGTGACAGGATCTACAATTTGAAACCCTGAAGTTAATGCAGAAACTGTGCAATTCAAGGACAGCAGTAGCGTTGGACAACAAGTAGAAGCAGCAAAAAGAGATTGTCTGACACTGATCTGGCACCACTAAACTCACAACAATTTCTCTAGAGAAATTGTTATTCTTTATTGTTTTCATGTTTTTTAATGAAACACTTTTTTGTTCCTTATCATTCCCTTTAATTTCATTTCTGTATACCACAATATAAAAGTTTGATAATTATTTTGACTTCTAAATTTTCTCCAGTAATCATAGGAGTTTAAATCCTATTCTAGGTTCTTAAACTTTGATTTTGAAACTTTTTTATTAATCAATGTTTATACTTTAGGAATTCTGTATTTAGAATCTATTTTCACTTATGAATTTAATTCCTGAGTTGATTGCACTCTCGCCTTTTTACTCTCAAATTAGTCCTTCTAGAAATTTTTATCTCCCTCCTCAGTTTGCTCTGATCCATATAACTCTGTAAATCCCTTTAACTGTTTTTGATTATGGAAAATTGCTTCACCATCAACCTTGGGTTTTCTCTTCTGTTCTGAGGATGCAGAATTCTTAATGCTACTGTAACTCAGCACCAAAACCCAGAGGCCATGAAGTTAATCCAGATCTTTAGATCATTGTTGAACTCCTGACACCAATGAACTTTAAAAAAAAGAAGCAAATTCAAAAGGTTCCATGCCTACATGGAAATGAAGCCCCAAGCTGAAACTTGCAATTTCAGTGCAAGACAGTGCACACCTATTCTCCAGCAAAGCAGCAACACAAAAATGAATATTATAAAAGGTGCTACCTGAAGCCATACCAAACCCACAGACAACACAATGCACATTACAGGACAATTCATTGCACTGCATAGAGAAGTGATCCAGCTCCACCTGACAGACCACAGGCACACAATATCTCAGACATTAAACCTTGAAAACTTACAGGTTCAATCCCACCCACAAAGATCAGATTCCACCACAAATTGAATCCAAAATGCTGCGGCCTGCAGAAAGGGGACCCAAACCACTGCAATCTAAACCAAATGAAGCTTTTAAGTTTAATTTTAGGTCCCATTTGTTTATTTTTGCTTTTATTTTCAATATTCTAGGAGGTCGGTCCTGGTGGGTCCTAGAGGGTCCTGCTGTGATGTAAGTCGGAGAGTGTTTTGCCTATGTTCTCCTCTAGGGGTTTTATAGTTTTTGGTCTTACGTTTAGATCTTTAGTCCATTTTGAGGACCTAATTAAACTTAAAATCTTCTGCACAACAAAGGAAACTATAAGCAAGGTGAAAAGACAGCCTTCAGAATGGGAGAAAATAATAGCAAATGAAGCAACTGACAAACAACTAATCTCAAAAATATACAAGCAATTCCAACAGCTCAATTCAGAAAAATAAATGACCCAATCAAAAAATGGGCCAAAGAACTAAATAGACATTTCTCCAAAGAAGACATACAGATGGCTAACAAACACATGAAAATATGCTCAACATCACTTATTATCAGAGAAATGCAAATCAAAACCACTATGAGGTACCATTTCACGCCAGTCAGAATGGCTGCAATCCAAAAGTCTACAAGCAATAAACGCTGGAGAGGGTGTGAAGAAATGGGAACCCTCTTACACTGTTGGTGGGAATGCAAACTAGTACAGGCACTATGGAGAGCAATTTGGAGATTCTTTTAAAACTGGAAATAGAACTGCCCTATGATCCAGCAATCCCATTGCTGGGCATACACACTGAGGAAACCAGAATTGAAACAGACACGTGTACCCCAATGTCCATCACAGCACTGTCACTAAGCAACCTAGATTGCGGGGACCAGCCCCAGCTGATCCAGGGTATGAATGGAGAGACGGCCTAGGCGACTATTTATATGCTAATTAGAGATATAAAGAAAAGTAGAATGAAAGATAGCTCAGTACCAAATTCAGTGGAGAAAAGAGGATGAGTAGCTTGGTTTACGTGGGAGACCAATAAAACTTCAAGAAAAGAAGTTTGCACCACTTACGTGGGCTGCAGGTGCCCTCTCGAAATGGCGGAAGGTGCTTCACCTAGACACCTTCTTGAGTGGGTCTTAGACAGGCATAATTAGTACACGTGATGTGGGTTCCACGTTCCAGATGGAGACTTCAGCCAGAATGTGAAAAGAATGACATGGGGAGACCAAGCTGGTGAGCAAGGCCCGTGAGCTTTATTTTCAACAGGGGTTTTTATACCTAAGTTACACATAGAGGATAATAGGGGATGCAAAGTCAGCAGTCTTTGATTCTTATCAAAAACCAGGGTTTCTTTCCTGCAAATTTACTGTATACAAATGGTTTAGGTGACTTACATCATCTTTTTTGGCCAGAAGGCCTACTAACATTTTATGACTCTTGACAAGGACTTATCAACAAAGACTTATTTTCTCTAAGAGTAATTATTTTAAGGTTTGGCAAATCTTCTGAAGATAAAATTGCATTCTTATAGGGTGGATGTAAATGGGTTTACAAAAAAAGGAAAGAATTTATTACCTTAAGGGTCTAAAGTTACTAACACCAAGGCCACTACTTATTTTTTCTATATACTAACTATATTAATTCAAACATACTCAAGGATATAATTCAGGGGATGTTCAAAATAATGGCAACAAACATTGAGTCAAATCAATGAAATCCCTTACTAGTCTTATTCTGACAGTTTCTAACTCTCTGAGAGGCTCTAAGCTATTTGAATATCTTAAGCTTCCCGTGCCTCTCAAGGCTGGGAGACCGTAAACAATCATATGCATAGCTGCAGGAGTCCAGGTAAACTTGTCAGGCTAGTTAGAGAGCCATCTGAGGGTTTGGATTTAAACACTCCTACTTGCCCAGGAACTGGAAGGAAGCTCTATACAAGAGTGCATCATGAAAAAAAGCTAGGCTGGAAGAAGGACACCCTGGAATCAAGTTGCCAGGAGAAACATTAATAACCTCATATATGCAGATGACACCATTCTTATGGCAGAAAGTGAAGAGGAACTAAAAAGCTTCTTGATGAAAGTGAAAGAGGAGAGTGAAAAAAGTTGGCTTCAAACTCAACATTCAGAAAACGAAGATCATGGCATCTGGTCCAATGACTTAATGGGAAATAGATGGGGAAACAGTGGAAACAGTGTCTGACTTTAGTTTTTGGGGGTGGGGGGCTGCAAAATCAATGCAGTTGGTGATTGCAGCCATGAAATTAAAAGATGCTTACTCCTTGGAAGGAAAATTATGCACCACCTAGATAACATATTCAAAAGCAGAGATATTACTTTGCCAACAGATTTCCAACTAGTCAATGCTATGGTTTATAAAGTCGTCATGTATGGATGTGAGAATTGGGCTGTGATCAAAGCTGAGCGCAAAGAATTGAAGCTTTTGAACTATGGTATTCAAGATGACTCTTGAGATTCCTTGGACTGCAATGAGATCCAACCAGTTCATTCTAAAGGAGATCAGTCTTGGGTGTTCATTGAAAGGACTGATGCTAAAGCTGAAATTCAATACTTTGGCCACCTCGTGCAAAAGAGTTGACTCATTGGAAAAGACTCTAATGCTGGGAGGGATTGAGGGCAGGAGGAGAAGGTAATAACAGAGGATGACAGGCTGGAGAGCATCACTGACTCGATGGACATGAGTCTGAGTGAACTCTAGGAGTTGTTGATGAATAGGGAGACCTGGCATGCTGTGATTCATGGGGTCAGACACAGCTGACTGAACTGAACTGAATTGAGAAAGGAGGGAATAAAGAAAACACTATGGCATGTGTAATTTTTTTTTAAAGAAGGAAAACATTAAAAGCTCTGATAATTCTTAGACTGTATTAAATGCCATACTGTGAGGATATCCACATGGAAAAGACCAAAGGAAAAAAAAAAGAAAGGAAAGGAAAAAAGAAAAAAAAGGTGGTGGGGTGCTTTAGGAAATTCTTCAAGAGATAAAAGTTGAAAACTTCCATTAAATGGGCAAGGAAATAGCTCCTTGAGTCCCAACACAGCAGAATGTTACAAACAGGATGAACCCAAAGTGAAACATCCCACAACAATATTTTAACCAAACACTGAAAATTTAAACACAAAAAACAAACATTAAGAGCAGCAAGAGTAAAGACATAAATATACTGTCAGATCCCCATAAAGATAGCAGCTGAACTTTCAATAGAAACTCTTCAGGCCAGTAGAGCATGGTAGAATATCCTCAAAATTATGAACAAGCCAAAACTAACACCAACACTGATCTTATTCAGATATGAAGGAGAAATCAAACGGTTTAAGCAAAAAATTTAAGCAGTCATTAACATGAAACTGCTAAACTCTTAATGATGCGGTTAAACTGGGACACTGAGTTCATATGTCATCAGACTTGGAAAACTCATCAGTGGACATGAGTTTGGAAAAGGCCAGTTTTCATTAACACCAAAGGTGGGTAAGGCCAAAGAATGTTCAAACAAGCATACGCTGTTGCTCCTTTCACATGTTAGCTGGGTAAAACTCAAAATTCTACAGCAGTACATAAACTAAGAACTTTCAAGGGGAAAGCTTGACTTGGAAACAATACATGAACCAGAGCACAATTTGGAAACATTCATTGGATCCTAGAGGAACCAGGAATTTCAGAAAACCATTTACTTCTGCTTCAGTGACTCCACTAAAGACATTGACTGTGTATATCACAGTAGACTGTGAACAGTTTGAAAGAGACAGGAATCATGGACCTTCTAACCCATCACCTGAGAAATATGTATGCCGTTCAAGATGTAAGAGTTGGAACAAGACATGGAACAATTGATCAGTAGAAACCTGGGAAAGGCGAGTGACAAGACTGCCTATTATCAGTCTTCTTATGTGAAATATATGCGGACTATACTATTCAAAATGCCAGGCTGGGTGGATAATAAACTGGAATCCATGTTTCTGGGATAAACTTCAACAACCTTAGATAGACAGATGGAAACACTGTAAAAAGAGAAAGTGAAGAGGAGCTAAAGAGTGTCTTGATGAAGATGAATGAGGAGTGTAGAAACCTTGCTGAGAACTTAATAGTCAAATGAACAACACAAGGTGTCTGGTCCCATCACTACTTGGCAAATAGAATGGGGAAACATGGAATAAGTGACAAACTTAGTTTCCTTGGGGTCCAAAATCACTGTGAATGGTGACTGCAGGCATGAAATGAAGAGATATTTGCTTCTTGGAGGAAAACTATGAAAAACCTTGACCTTGTCAAAAAAAGTAGAAACATGAGCTTATTAACAAAGGTCTCCTCAGTCACAAACCCCTATCGTTTATCCATTAGTCATGTAAAGATGTGAGAATTGGAATCTAAAGAAGGCTGAGAGATCAAGAACTGATGCCTTCAAACAGTGATGCTGGAGAAAACTCTGAGGGGTCCCTTGAACTCCAAACATCCAGCCAATCAATCCACAAGGAAACCAACCCTGGATATATATCTGAAGCACTCTTACTGAGCTGAAACTCGAGGATTTTGCCAAACTAATTCAAAGAACCAACTCCATGACACTGGGAAAGATTGAGGACAGGAGGAGAAGGTGCTGATAGAGAATGAGATGGTTGGACAGCATAACTAGTTCAATGGACATGTGCTTGAGCAAACTATGGGAAACAGTGAAAGGGAGGGAGGCCTGTTGTGCTGCAGTCAAAAAGGGTTGAACATGACTCAATGAATGAACAACAGCAATTAAAATATCTAGAACTAATTCTTAAATTCACTCAAAAATTTATTTAGTAAATGAAATAGGAACAATTAAAAAATAATAAACAACATATTAAGGTGGTATACACTAGAAGATGGAATAATGGATTTTTTTTAATATGGCAGCTATAGACTGTCAAAGAGACTAACCTTATAATTTAATATATTCCCAACATTACAATGTAAGGAATATTTAAAGCACACAATCGGCAATAGATTGTCATAGTTACTACGCTAAAGTAGAGAAATGGACTTTAAATATAAAATGATATGAAACAAATGGCATTAAATTCAGTTTAGTCACACAGTCATAGCTGATTATTTGCCACACCATGGACTGCAGCATTCGAACCCTCTGGTCCAAAACAACCCCTGTTGTTTTCTTGAATTCCTATCCAACCCCTGGTGTTTTCTCGAATTCTTTTCCATTCCCTTGGACTGCAAGGAGATCCAACCAGTCCATTCTGAAGGAAATCAGCCCTGGGATTTCTTTGGAAGTACTGGTGCTAAAGCTGAAACTCCAGTACTTTGGCCACCTCATGTGAAGAATTGACTCATTGGAAAAGACTCTGATGCTGGGAGGGATTGGGGGCAGGAGGAGAAGGGGACGACAGAGGATGAGATGGCTAGATGGCATCACTGATTCAATGGACGTGAGTCTGAGTGAATTCTGGGAGTTGGTAATGGGCAGTGAGGCCTGGTGTGCTGCGATTCATGGGGTTGCAAAGAGTTGGACACGACTGAGACTGAATGGACTGAACTGAACTGATATTCTTAATGCCATCCAAACATACACCCTCTGTGGTTCCCTTCTCCTCTTCTCTTCAATCTTTCCCAGCAACAGAGTCTTCCCAAATGAGTCAGTTTTTTCACATCAGGTGGCTGTATATTGCAGTTGCAGCTTCAGTATCAGTCATTCCAATGAGTATATTAATTATATATGTTTCATAATATCTCTATATTAATGATATATGAGGATATCACACACACATAAACTCACATCATCAAATAGTTACAGTTAACTAATATTTGAATGGTTTCGCTGCCTTTAGGCTAACATGCAGTGCAGAAACTGCAAAACATTAGCAAGAATTATAGTCCAAGAATAAATATCCAGAAATAAATATTCAAATAATTCAAGAAGAAGATAAGACCACTGAAGGAAAAGAAAACCTAAACGACAATACATCCAGTGGACCAAACACAGATGTGCAGAACATTCCACCTAAAACAAACAGAAGAACACACATCTGCCTCAACTGCACATGGAATAATCTCCAGATAATTCCTGATAATTGGGTTTTCTATTAAGCCATGGAATAACCATTAATAATGTATATCATACCAAATAAGGTCTCTGTCATCCAAACCATGTAAACTGAAATAATAATTGGAGGGAAATTTGAAAATGTGATGGAAAGGAAGGCCTGGTGTGCTGCAATTCATGGGGTCGCAAAGAATCGGAAATGACTAAGTGACTGAATTGAACTGAACTGAATGGACTAGTGGTTTTCCCTTCTTTCTTTAATTTAAATCTGAATCAGAAAATAAGCAGTTCATGATCTGAGCCACAGTCAGGTCCTGATCTTGTTTTTGCTGACTGTATAGAGCTTCACCATCTCTGACTGGAAAGGATAGAATTAATCTGATTTTGGTGTTGACTATCTGGTGATATTCATGTGTAGAGTCTTTGCTTGTGTTGTTGAAAGAGGGTGTTTGCCATGACCAGTGCATTCTCTTGGCCAAACTCTGTTAGCCTTCCCTGCTTCATTCTGTATTAAAGGCCAAATTTGCCTGTTATCCAAGATGTTTCTTAACTTCCTACTTTTGCATTCCAGTCCGCTATAATGTAAAGGATTACTTTTCAGTTGTTAGATCTAAAAGGTCTTATGGTTCTTCATAGAACCGTTCAACTTCAGCTTCTTCAGTGTTTCTGGCTGGTGCATAGGCTTGTGTTACTGTGATTTTGAATGGTTTGCCTTATACAAACAGCAATCATTCTGTCGTTTTTGAGATGGCATCCATGTACTGCATTTTGGACTCTTTTTTGACCATGATTCCTGCCCACAGTAGTAGATATCATGATCATCTGAGTTCAATTCACCCATTCCAGTCCATTTTAATTTTCTGATTCCTCGAATGTCGATGATAACTCTTGCCATCTCCTGTTGTTTAACAACTTCCAATTTGCCTTCATTCATGGACCTGACATTCCAGGTTCCTATGTAATATTGCTCTTTGATGCATTGGACCTTGTTTCTGTCACGAGTCACATGCACAGTTGGGTTTGTTTTTGCATTGGCTCCATGTCTTCATTCTTCCTGGAGTTCTTTCTCCACTCATCTCCAATAGCATATTGGGCACCTACCGACCTGAATAGTACAGGTTTAAAAGAAACTGGTTCTAAGGGCTTATTTACAAACAATGGGATAACCAATTCAACTTCTACTTCTTTTTTTTTTTTCATTAATCTGTTCGGTTTTTTTCCCAGTAATAAATAAAATTGTTTTAGTCACTCTGATGTTCTAGCAATTTGACTGATCACATAGTTAGAGATTTTGTTGACAGATATACCTGTAGTAAATACCCAAATTCCTTTTTTTAGTATGTTTAGTAGCAATGGCATCTTATTCATTCTCATTGCAGTAACTAAATCTGCTCTTTTCGTTGTTTAGCTTACCTAATATTCTTTTTACTATTTTTGTTTCATGTTTAATTTTCTGTATTCTTTTTCATTAACTTAAATGCATACTAATATTTGTTCATTTCCTCTTTCTTCTTTCTGTGAAATTAGATTTTTTTCAGCTTTTGAAGAAGGCATTACTTTCTCCCCAGAACTGGAGAGCTTTCTTTTTATGTAACGTTAAATATATATGGGTTCTTTTTCTGCTGTATCTGATGACTTTCTACATTGGGTTTTCATTTTAAATCACCTCAAAATATGTTCTCATTTCCCCTGTGAGTCATTCTTCGCTTCCTTGAGCCCTTCAGAATGTGCTGTTTAATTTTCCACGTATTCAGTTCAGTTCAGTTCAGTCTCTCGGTCATGTCCGAATCTTTTTGACCCCATAGATTGCAGCACACCAGGCCTCCCTGTCCAACAAAAACTCCCAGAGATCACTTAAACTCACATCCATTGAGTCGGTGATGCCATCCAGCCATCTCATCGTCTTTCATCACCTTTTCTTTGTGCCACCAATCTCTCCCAGCATCAGTAGTTTCCAGAGTCAACTCTTCGAATGAGATGGCCAAAGTACTGGAGTTTCAGCTTTAGCATCATTCCTTCCAAAGAACACCAAGGTCTGATCTCCTTTAGAATGGACTGGTTGGACTCATTGCAGTCTATGGGACTCTCGGGAGTCTTCTCCAACACCACAGTTTAAGAGCATCAATTCTTAGGCACTCAGCTTTCTTCACAACACAAGTCTCACATCCATACATGATTACTGTAAAACTATAGCCTTGACTTAGACGGTCCTTTGTTGGCAAAATAATGTTTCTGCTTTTGAATATGCTGTCCAGGTTGGCCATAACTTTCCTTCCAAGGAGTAAGCGTCTGTTAATTTCATGGCTGCAATCACCATCTGCAGTGATTTTGCAAAGCCCCACCCCAAATGAAGTCTGATACTGTTTTCACTGTTTTCCCATCTATTTCCCAAGAAGAGATGGAAACAGATGCCATGATCTTAGTTTTCTGAATGTTGGCCTTTAAGCCAACTTTTTCATGTATGACCTAAATCCAATCCTTTATGATTATACAGTAGAAGTGAGAAATAAATTTAAGTGACTAAGTTGGATAAATAGAGTGCATGATGAACTATGGACAGAGGTTCGTGACATGGTACAGGAGATAGGTATGAAGACTATCCTAATGGAAAAGAAATGCAAAACAGCAAAATACTTGTCTGGGAAGGCCTTAAAAATAGCTGTGAAAAGAAAAGAAGTGAAAAGAAAGGAGAAAAGGAGTGATATAAGCAGCTGAATGAAGTGTTCCCAAGATTAGCAAGGAAAGATAAGAAAACCTCCCTCAGCCATCAATGCAAAGAAATAGAGGAAAGCAAAAGAATGGGAAAGACTAGAGATCCCCTCAAGAAAATTAAGCGATACTGAAGGAATATTTCATGCAAAGATGGGCTCTATAAAGGACAGAAATTTTACGGACCTAAAAGACTCAGAAGATATTAAGAAAAGTGGCAGGAATACAGAGTAGAACTGTACAAAAAAACACCTTCAAGACTCAGATATTCATGATGAGTGATCACTCACCTAGAGCCAGACATCCAGGAATGTGAAGTCAAGTGGGCCATAGAAAGAATCACTCCGATCAAAGCTAGTGGAGGTAATGGAATTCTAGTTGAGCTATTACACATCCTGAAAGATGATGCTGTGAATGTACTGAACTCAATATGCCAGCAAATTGGAAAACATAGCAGTGGCCATGGGACTGAAAAGAAAGAATAGATACTAGCCCTAGTTAAGGTGATTATCAAAGGAATTATTTCAAGGAGCCCAGATTCTTGCATCTACCATAGGTAGAAAATATTTAAATCCATTCACTTGAGGTGTCCAGTTTTTCTTTCGTTAACCATAATATTCAGACATTCTCCATACCTGATCATTGTACCAAAATTTCTGTAAAACTTGGATCCTCCTATCCTTCGTTAGAGCAGTCTTTTTGCGATACTTGAGAAGTCGCTTCTCATGATTAAATCCTTCTTAGAATGAAAGGCTTGATGAAGAAAACATAATTCTCCACTTTTGAGCTATGCATTTTTCCCATTAGGTAGCACACATTCTAGAACTGCAATATAAGGGATTCTTGTGCAGCACCTCACTGTTAACTTATGTTTACTAATTCCTACTTCCCAAAGTTTTGAAAGTCAAAGGTCAGCTATTACTTGGGGCTGGTGCACTGGGACGACCCAGAGGGATGGTATGGGGAGGGAGGTGGGAGGAGGGTTCAGGATGGGGAATACATGTATACCTGTGGTGGATTCATTTTGATATATGGCAAAGCCAATACAATATTGTAAAGTTAAAAAATAAAATTAAATTTAAAAAATAAAATTAAACTTGAGGGGATTCATGGTTTCATAAACCGGTGACATCAGTTTATGAAAATATATAACCATATATGTTTACTTTACTTTTAGAAAGCCGTTCTTTTCTTTTGGAAACAATGGAAAATTAGGGAAGTGAAGGGACACAAGTATAGAGTCTGAATTTATTCTGCCCAACATAGCTCTGCATTTAAGTTTGTCTTTTTTTTTTTTTTTTTTTTTTTTTGCCTATACATACTAAAGCCATCCTGGGTACACATTTTAATTGACATGCAGTGATGCTTTACTTGTCACTAGCACAAATTAGACAAAGACTGATTTTCTTTCCTTACAATGTTGTGTTAGTGTCTGCTGCCCAGCAAAATAAATCAGTTATTAGTAAATACAGGTGAGCCTCCCTTTTGAGCAGTCCTCCGATCTCCCACTTGGGCCTCCTCTCCTACTCCAAAACCAATTCCACTAGAGCACTGCATAGCAATAGCTATCTACTACATACTTGGTATGTCCTTCCTGCACTGTGTCCACAAGTCTGTTTTCCATGACTGCATCTCTTCCTACACTCCAAATGGTTTATTCAGCATCTGTTTTCTGGATTCCACTTAAATGCATTAATATGCACACACATATATTTATTACTTCTTTATTTGGTTGCCACAAACCTCAATCGCTCTGTGTGGAATTCAATTCCATGACCAGGGATCAAACCTGGGACCCCTGCATAGGGATCATGGTGTCTTAGCCACTGGACCAACAGGGCATTCCCCTGTTGTTGTGTTTTTTTTTAAATGATGGCCATTTGGAATGGTGTGAGGTGATATGTTGTTGTACTTTTGATCTGTGTGCCTTTGTTAAGTTGAGGTCGTTTTTTCTATGTTCAGTTTTTGAAGAGCTTCTATCACAAACACTTGTTGAATTATTTCAAAAACTTTCACCAACTATTGAGGTAATCATATGGTTTTAAACCTTGACTATACATTGATATGCAACTATTGAAGAATGTTTCCATATCTTGAATAAACCCCACACTTAATTATGGTGTCCAATCCTTTTATGGTATTGGTGGAAGTTTTTGCTAATATTTTGGTAAGGATGTTTGCCTCTGTTCATCTATGAGATATTAGTCTCTAACTTTCTTTTTCTGTGTTATCTCGGGGTTGATATCAGGGTGATGGTGAACTTGTAAGATGACTTCTGGGTTTTCCTTCCACTCTAGAGTTTTGGAAGCGTTTCAGAAGTGCATGTGCCAGCAGTTCTCTGACTGGTTCATAAAATTTCCCTGTGAAGCTTTCTGGAGTTTAAGTTTGCCAACTGGAAATTTTTTCATCACAGTTTCAATCTTAGTGCTTGTAATTGCTCTGTTCATATTTTCTGTTTTTTTTTTTTTTTTTTTTTTTTCAGCTAAAAAAAATTTAGCTGAATTTCTTAGTATTTGTCCATGGCTCAAATTCTAAATTTTATTGACTTATAGTTGTTTGCTGTAGTCCCTTATGACTCTTTGTTATTTCTGTTATATCAGTCA
Source organism: Bos mutus (assembly GCF_027580195.1). NCBI lineage: Eukaryota > Metazoa > Chordata > Mammalia > Artiodactyla > Bovidae > Bos > Bos mutus. Next base: position 87,719 of record NW_027219804.1, on the reverse strand, counting down.
TAATGTCATCCTTTGTCATGTCAAATTGATGGATTTGTTGTCCTCTTTGTCTTGATAAGTCTGTATCATGATTTGTCTATTTTACTTCTCCTCTCCAAGAGACCCTTTTTAGTGATACTGATTTTGGCTATTTTTTTTATCATTTCTTTTTTTTTAATTTCTGCTTTGATTTTTATCATTTTTTCCCCTTCTATTCACTTTGGGGAATTTTGCCTGATTTTTCTTCTTTCTCTAAATGCTTTAGATTGTAGGTTATGTTGATTACTTGAGATGTGTAGAATTTATCAACTTCACTCTTTTACTGCTTTAGCATGCTCCATAACTTTTGGATAATCATGTTTTTAATATTATTTTCTTCTAAGATTTTTCTTTCATTTTCTCTCACATTTCATGAGTGATCTCTTGGCCATGTACAGTTGTATTTATTCATCTACATGGATTCATGTTTCTCACAGTCCTCACCTGCAAATTCTGCTATGTAAATCATAACGTTGTGGTTAAAAAAAAAAAAAAATTAATACCATTACCACTATCTCAAATTTATCAAGGCTTGATTTGAGATCCATTTTGTGATATATCTTGAAGATATTTTATTTTCACTTTAGAAAAAATGTGTATTCTGCTCTGCTTCAGTGAAATGTACTATACGTATCAATTAACTTTGTCTGGTCTCGTGTGCCTTTGAACACTTGTGTTTCATTTTAAACTTTATTTCTAAATTGGAGGATAGTTTCTTTCCAGTGTTGTGTTGGCTTCTGCTGTACAACAGTGTGTATTAGCATATAGGAGGCCAAAGTCTTTTTTTGTGTGTGTGTTGTTGATTGTCTGTTACTTATTCATTTTTCTAGTCCCTATAGAAATGTTTATCGTCTTTTCCCCATTCCATTTCTAGAATGTTTTATCACCTTTACTACCACAACATCCAAGTTATTTTCAAGGAGCCTGCCTACTTTTTCTTTCATTATGTTTTGAGTTTTTACCACATTCCTTTGCCTACAACATATTTCTCTGACTTCACATTTCCCTACTGCGTTCCTCATCATTTCTTCCCAAACTTCTGCGTAATAGTTATTGCTCCTCGTCTCCACTCCAAGTTGATAAAATTAGTTGAGTGTCTAGTGTGGGCTTTGCAGTTGGAGAGACTGACAACTATGTTCTTGAATCTGCAGTTGAGTCTTCCGTCTCTAATGGTGATACCATATCTGTTCATGTCATTTGTAGATGTCTATAGAATTAGTCTGACATTAGGCAGTCTATTTGCTGAAGATTGGTTGCGTTTTTCTGTCTTGCTTGTGGTGTAGTGTGAGGCATCAGCCCTGGGTTGTGTAGGCAGTTGGGTGCAGTACATCTGAGATTAAGAAAGAGGCCTTCAACGAGACTGTCACCAGTTAATAATCAGTGTAGACAGGAATTCTCTAGTGTCCCATGATCCTGGTCTCAGTGTGAAAGGTTGTAATGGAATGCAAAGAGCTGGGATTCTTGGTCTCCAGAGGAGAGGAATTCAATCTGGGGCCAGGGATAAGGCTGGATCACTCAGAGCTTTGTATAATAAAATTTTATTAAAATATCAATGAGATAGAGAAAACTTCTCATATAGGCATCAGAATGGGGCAGAAAGAGTACCCTCCTGCTAGTCTTCAGCTGGATATTATATAGTCACTAGTAGTCTGTTAATGAAAGAAAGGAATGTTTTAAAACTCAGAGTGGTACCAGGCCCCCTCACACATAAGATGCATTTTGGGATAATCTTGGCATCAGATGATTCATCCCGGGCCATAAAATGATTGTCTTGAAGGAGGATAGATTACCATACAAATGATTCATTTACATAGATTAGGGAAATACTATCTGAGTATGACATACTGGTTTGTCAAGTAGGTTCTGAGCCATTAGGAGGAACTGACTTAAGAACAGAGTTTGGGGTAAAAGCATAGTACATTAGCATAGTTTAAGACAAACATTTCCATAAGAAAAATGCATTGGTTATCTCAAGGTTTGAGAATAGTTAACTTCAGATGAAACCAGGTGTCATTCTGGCAATATAACATTTTAAGAGAAACCTCCTTTTAAATTTGTATAAAGACAGAAAAAAAAAAAAATTGCTAGTTTGTTTCCTCCTGCTACTTAAGAGAGATAAAAATGTCTGATACTTTCAGGCCAAATCCTTCATTTGGAGACCCCGGCCTTCCTGCCTGTTACCCTCTCAGATGATGACAGCAGAAAATATCAGGCCCAACTTATGCCCAGAGAACTACAATACCATAGTGATAGATTGAGGAGATTAAAAAAGTAACATAGATAAATGGTAAATAAATAAGTAAAAGGTGCCACAAGCAATAAACACTACAGAGAAGACAACAGATTCATAATGAGAGCCAATCAAGTAAATCTCAAGGCAAAAAACACCACCAGAGTAGAGTGCCAACTGAAAAATAAAGAAAGCAAATCTGACAAGAAGAGCAGGACAGCCCCCACAGAATAACAGAAAACCACAGTTAATATAGAAATGCATACCCATGTTAAAGAATGAAGTGATGCAACAGCAATTAAAGGCACAGAAAATAGGAAACCAAAGTAAAAGTAGAAATAGCTATACAAAAAATAAAAATATAGTTGAAATAATCTTCAAGATCAAATCAATGTGTAGTAACAAAGAAGCATACAACTGAGAAAAATAGTGCACAAACAACACAACAATTCAATGCATCAAAAGAATAATACATATTTCCTTGTGTCTCATCTGTGAGTGTCCTAGTGCTCAACATGGGCCAGAGGACAATTACACCTCTTTGGGAAGTTCTCCAAAGATGGAGAGAACTGGATTCTGGATATCTCTAAGGGCACCTCAGACTCAAAACTGCTATAATTCCTGTGCGTTCTTATAGCTGCCTGAGCCTGGGCATTTTTTTTTTTTTTTTTTTTTTTGACCTCTTCTCAGCTTTGGATGTAATCCGTAGACACAGGGTCTGCATCATTAATCCTGTGTATTTAATCTGCAGCATGCACAACTGGATGGAAGATTCATAATCCTCTTTCTTAATGGCTCTGTCCCTGGGCCTCAGGTGTAAATTTCATCCTTCCTCACATGTGGTCACCAAATGTGTCTGACTTGAGACACTTGTGGTGCACTGGGGTCTGCCATGATGAGCACAGAAGGTTAAGGTACAGCTGCTTGGAATTCTGGAAACATGGTGGTGCTAGTTATGAATAGGAGCCAGCAGCCATAGGCAGAAGAGGTTTTGCCTGAATGGGATCCTTTTCTAGCCTGTGTTTGCAGGAGCATGAGTGGTACTTCTGCTGGTCTTTCTCTATTGCCTTATAGTAGGTGTTAACAGGTGGGAAGGTGAGGCGCTACCAAGGTATCTCTGCCTCCTGAGTGTGACACAGTACAGTCGCTTTGGCAGTTTGGGAATTCTCAAAAGGTATTCCCTGCTACACAACGACTCGTACCTGCTCCGTCAGGCCATTTCCACATAGTCAACAGTAGTCCTCTCCCAGGATCCCTCTAAATCCCCTCTTAATTCCTTTTCACTCAGGTATGTCTGGAACCCACATGGGACACTCTGGTGAGCAGGGTCTTCTGCTATTTGATGCTGTGGGAGAACTATTGTCCTTGCAGAAGTATTATTTGTGATCCATTTATTGAGAGAGTTGCATTTCACATCTGCCTACATTTCTGCCTTCTTGGAACTTCTCAGTTTTTCCTGGAAAGCTCAATTATTATTTTTTCCTTGACAGAAAAACATGAAACATTAGTTGCCATGGATCAATCTGTTTGATGGGACATTGCTTACGTACACACGTAACTGGTACTACTTTGACTTTCAATATGCAATCAAGCATATTGTGTTGTCTTTTTTTCTTTCCCCCTTGGAAATTTCTCTTAATGAGGAATTGTCATCAGCATGAAGAAATGCAGAACTTTCCACATAAAATATAATAGCAAAATTGGGCTCAAAAAGGCAGCACTTGAATATCTCTAGCTATTTTTTGAACGTTCCTGACATTTTCCCAGCGTACAAATGTCTAACTTCAGATCTCAAAGCGCAATTCCATTCAGTAGATATCAAAGGTGAGACTTCCATGGGCATAATTTAATTATTGTATAATTAAATGGCAAGTTCATAGGAAATTACCAGTTGGTACTTGACTACTTGAAAAAAGAGAGAAAACGACAGCAATGACCAAAAAATAAAATTGAAAAAAAAAAAAAAAACAGGAATGTGTAGTTAGTTATTTAATTATAAGAGGTACACATGAATTGATGTTTGTATCACAGAATAAGCAAGGAGATAGCATACAATCATCTATATCTGCTTAACTGTCTCTGCTAATGACTTGGACACTGTGGATCACACACAAACCAAAAAAAGAAAGAAAGAAAGAAAGAAACATAATTTTGTAAAATTCTTAGAGATAAGAATACAAGAATACCTTATATGTCTCCTGGGAATCGTGTATGCTAGTAAAGGTGCAGCAGTTAGAATTGGACAGGGGACAATGAACTAATTCAAAATTGGGAAAGGAACAAGTCAAAGCTATATATTGTTGTCCTGATTATTTAACTTCTGTGCAGAGAACACCATGAAAAAATAAAAATCTAGATGAATCTCAAGTTAGAAACCGAATTTATGTGGGAGATATGAATAACCTTAGTTATCCCAGTGACAACACCAAAATGACAGAAGAAATATAATAATTAAGGCGCCTCTTGATGAAAGTATTATCTGTTTCAAATATAGACATCTGAAATGAGATAGTCCTACATAAAAGATGAAATTCTCAGTTTCACATATGAAAACCTAGATAAAGATTTCAGGGTGTGAAACATGAAATTCTCCATTATTCACATATACAAATCTGGAGAAAGATTTTCCAACGTAAAGTACGAATTCTCTGTACATCATACATGAATGTACGGACACGAAATATTCTGCAGAAAATGTGGAATTTTTTTACATTAGAGTTATGAAAATATGGATGCAGATTCTTTGACAGGAAATACAAAAATGTCTGTTTCACATATCCACACATGGTCACATGAAACATGAATTTTTTCATATTTGTCATTTGAAAATATTTGTGAGGTCTTTCCTTCATGAAATATTGAATACTGTCTATTTAACATTTGAAAAACCTGTGTTAATTTTCCTACAAGAAATATAGAATTTTCCCACAGATTTTCATGCTTGGGCTCTGAAATTCTCTATATTTTCATCAAGAATGTTTGGAAGGTATTCTGATATGAGATTCGGAATTCTGTGTATTTCCCATTTGACAATCTGGGGAGAAATGTTCTCATATGAAATATGAATTCTCAATTGTTCACATGTGAAACATTTTCCAGATTTGTACACGTGAAAGAGAATTTCCCATCATTCAGAAATTAAGATCTGAGCTAAACCGCAAACATCAAACAGCTATATTTCATGTATATCCTGAATACCATATAGAGTTTTCTGTATTTCTTTGATAAAAATCTGGGTGAAGATTTCCCTATAAGAAATAGGGAATAATATATTTTACACATGTAAAATCAAAACCCTTATGATTAGACAGTGGAATTGATAAATAGATGCAGGGGATTCTATCTGACAGATGAGTGCCTGAAGACCTATGGATGGAGGTTAGTGATATCGTATAGGAAAAAGTGATCAAGACCATCCACATGAAAAAGAAATGAAAAATGGTAAAGTTACGAGGCCTCACAAAGAGCTGAGAAGAGGAGCGAAGCTAAACAAAAAGGGGAAAAAGAAAACAATAACCCTGTATCAGATCAGATCAGATCAGTCACTCAGTCGTGTCCGACTCTTTGTGACCCCATGAATTGCAGCATGGCAGGCCTCTCTGTCCATCACCAATTCCCGGAGTTCACTGAGAGGAGACAGCAAAAGAGACACAGATGTATATAACTGTCTTTTGGACTCTGTAGGAGAGGGAGAGGGTGTGATGATTTGGGAGAATGGCATTGAAACATGTATAATATCATATATGAAATGAGTCACCAGTCCAGGTTCCATGCACAATACTGGATGCTTGGGGCTGGTGCACTGGGATGACCCAGAGGGATGGTATGGGGATGGAGGAGGGAGGAGGTTTCAGGATGGGGAACACATGTATACCTGTGGAAGATTCATTTTGATATATGGCAAAACTAATATGATATTGTAAAATTAAAAAATAAAATAAAATAAAGCAAACCTTAGAGGGAAAAATGAACATTCACAGTGTTGTGTAACTATTGACACTATTTCTGGAACGTTTTCATCATTCTTCCTGCCAGCCGTGTTAAAGGACAATTTTGCAACACCTATAAATGTTTTTATTTTATTTTAAAATGCAAAATATTTTGATTCATTGTTTTAATCAATTTGGAACATGTGTTCAAATAGAAAATAAATGTTAACTGCTTCCTCTCAATCTGTATTTATATAATAATAAATCTGGATAGCACATAAAAAGAAAAGAAAAGAAAATTATACACATTTGGATGAAGATCCCAAAGAATTGCAAGGAGAGGTAAAACCACCCTCAGTTATCAATGTCAATAAATAAAGCAAATCAATAGAATTGGAAAGTCTACTGATCTCTTCAAGAAAATCACAGATACCAAGGGAAAATGTCATGCAATCATGGGCACAATAAAGGACAGAAATGGTATGGATGTAGCCAAAACAGAAACTATTAAGAAGAGGTGGGAAGAATACATGGATGAAATGTGCACAAAAGATCTTCATGACCCAGTTAAGCACGATGGTGTGATCGTTCACCTGAGGACCCGATGTCCTGGAATGTGAAGTCTAGTGGGACTTAGGAAGCATAACGACAAACAAAGCTTGTGGAGGTGATGGAATTCAGTTGAGATATTTCAAATTCTAAAAGATGATGATATGAATGTGCTGCCCTCCATATGCCAGCAAATTTGGGAGACTCAGCAGTGGCCAGAGGACTGGAAATGGTCAGTTTTCATTCCAACCACAAAGAAAGGCAATCCAAAGAATGTCCAAACTACCACTTAATTGCACATGTCTGACACACTTGCCCAGAACTGCTCAGAATTCCCCAAGCCAGGCTTCAACAGAATGTGAACCATGAGCTCCCAGATGTTCAAGCTGGATTTATAAAGGGCAGAGGAACCCGAGATTCAATTGTCAACACCCGTTGGGTCCTCCAAAAGGCAAGAGAACTCCAGGAAAGCAGCTACTCTTATTTGACTATGCCAAAGACTTTGACTGACACAACAAAACGACACACACACAAAAAGTCACATCAAAACGTGGAATATTCTTCCAAACATCGGAATACATGCCTCCTGAGAATTCTTACATCCATGTAAATAAAATAAATATTTATCAACTTGGAAAATTTTCTCAGTCAATAGGAAAGGTGAATTATGATAGTAGTGCAGGTTATAGAATGTTGTTGAGTAATGTGTAGAGCATTTGATTGGTTATTACATTTCTTTATTGATAATTCAGTAAGCACTTAAAATGTGTCATTTTCAGGCTCTATGTTTCAGCTGTTGTGAAAGATACATAAAGAGGGTAGACCCAAAACACATTGAAGATATCTGTACTCTCCTTCGTAGGAGGGCAAACAGTAGTTCCTTCCAACCGCAAGAAATAGTTGAGACAAAGTTGTTAGAAGGGGCTTAGCATAAGGTAAGGTAAGGTTAGGTAAGTCACTTCAGTTGTGTTTGACTCTAGGCGACCCCATAGACGGCAGCCCAACAGGCCCCCACATCCCTGGGATTCTCCAGGCAAGAACACTGGAGTGGGTTGCCATTTTCTTCTCCAATGCATGAAAGTGAAAAGTGAAAGTGAAGTCGCTGAGTCGTGTCCGACTCTTAGCGACCCCATGGACTGCAGCCTACCTGGCTCCTCTGACCATAGGATTTTCCAGGCAAGAGTACTGGAGCGTGGTGTCATTGCCCTCTCCGAGGGGCTTAGCATGACTGAAAATAATTTGTGATTGTAGCTTCAGAAGAGAAAGATAATGAAATGACTAAGGAAAACAGATATCATGTCTTCCAAGAACTTTGTAACCATGCTGATGTGCTGCAGTAATGACCAGGAATTTATTCTGTCTCTATGGGGACAGATAAGCAACATCTAAACATGCATTTGAAATTATAGGGTGGAATCTTGGTGTCAGGAAATAGAGACATGGCTTAAGGACAGCAGCGCAAAAATGACCCTATAGAATACCACTTGTAAAGTACATAACTTGTGCTGACCATGGGCCAGTCACTGATTATATCATGCTATCTTTTCTATCACAGTGATGGTATAATTGTGATCATGATTTTGGATGTACTACAATATCTATATTTTCAGGGACAAAATTAATTTCTATAATGAAAACAATCTGCTGTCTAATCTTTAAGACTCTACCAGTAACTAATAGAATATAATATGTGAATGTGCTGAAGATCATACTGTGTATTTTTATTTATCTAATTTTATTTGCATCTTTTCTTCACCCATACCATCCTAATTTAGACACCCCTTCATTTCAGCAGGGATGATTTCAGAAATCACTTTACATCCATTACCTCTTTTCCCTTTCTTCTCATTTTCTTGCTTACAAATATTATATCAGGTGTCATTTACCTAGGATGCATAACGAATGCTTTCTTGAACTGAAGAGTTTGGAATACCATGCAGTAAAATAGTAAACCAATGAACTAAAGCCTCATTTTCTCTTCTTTGTTTAAAAATTGAAAATGAAACTATGAAGATGAACATGAAAATTTATTGTTCAAATACAGGAATGGTAGGTATTTGTTGACATCTCCCAAAGTAACGTTCAATCTTCCTTAGGCTCCATAATCTGACACGTATTTGATAGGTCAGTTTTAATTAGCATGGTTTCCATATAATGATGATTGTTGATGAGTTGACTTGAAAGAGAGGAAGCAGATGTATAAGTGCTTGTTGGCACTGAGAACCACGAGTTGCCTGTCTCTTGCAGGTTAGGAAAAGGATTGTCATGGCCTGACATATCGCTATGCCTGACTGGAAATTTAGAAGGCTCCATCATCAGTCCAGAATAAGTGCTCTGTAATGGGGATACAATGTGGTTCTGAGAAGTAGATGTAGTTGTAGTAGCAAAGTCCTCAATGGGGCCATTTACTTGAGTGTAGCTGCTATGTGAATGCCAATTAAAAATGCTCAACTTTTTTAAAACAGCAGGTTGATCTACCAAAATCTGTTCTGCTTGTCTAACCGATATTGGTGATGGGTGGTTAGGTAAGTCACATGGAGATAGGGCATTTGTATTAGTGACAATCTGGATGGTATGAGGCTTTTGTATGAAAGGCACACGTAAACTTGTGGAGGCTGAAAATGCGCTCTCTCTACTAATTTCTGGAATAAATTCAGAGTTACGATCATCTTCGTTGACACTTGCTTTAACATGCTTCTTGTTATCTTGCACTAATGAAGATATTTGAGACACATTATTAATCCCAACTCTTCTTTGCACTCTTAATAAAAGTTGAGGATGACCTCTTTTGAAATTTGGATTATAGTAGGTCTGTAACTAAAATCAAAGGATTACATTATTTAGTTTCTTTATAAACCAAGGTAAAACTGACAAGCAAAGCTAAGTTATAAAAATGTATTCCTTTAATGAAACCAACTAAATAGCATCAAATAAAACACCTCCATTAGTAGTTTAACAGGTAACATGTTAGAAAGAATATGATCCTCAATGAAAAATATATTTTATATATACAGTAAATACCACTTTAAGTTGCTTCAGGACTTATATCTGGTTTCACAGTGCTAGGAAAGTTTGTCAAACATCCAATATTTTAACATATCCAGCTGTTCTCAACTTCAAAAAATAAAACTTTTTAACGATTTGTTAGCTCAAGTTTAAATTCGGTTTTAGCTACATATGTAAATGTGCTTTCTAGGTCACATGATTTCATCTTACATATTGCCAATAAGTGAAAATGTTGGAATACCTTACTCAAAAGAGAGATGTTGTTTTCTTCTTCCAGAAAGACAGGTAGTGAAGCAGATCTTTGAAAAGTTTGTCTCTTTTTGCTAAATCCATAAAGGTTAAGCTGTCGAATTAAACTTTTCATACTCTTGGTTTCAAATATTCTGAAAGGTGCCTTTCTTTCCAAGACTTCTTTCTTAAAGAGTTCTTCGTTGATCACTATACATGTGCCTCTCTCATCCCACCAAATAGATTCAAACTGATCACTTTCAACTATATTCCAAAGTTTTTGTGGAAAGGTGAGTGAAAGAAAATTAGTCACCTCATCTGTTTCAGATACAGAATATTTGTAGCATGGCCTTTTTATCACAAGATCCTCAGACAAAGCCTGAAAAGCATATTCTTCAATCATAGATCTCAAAACTGAGTCCCTAGTAAGTGTATAATCATACAAAGATCTAATGGAGGTTTCTGAATCAGTTGATTCATCCTTAGGAGGCCCATCTTGAATTTCTGAAGGTATATGTGCCATCTCAGAGAAATCTTTCTTCAGATCCTTTTCTCATTTGTCTGATTTTACTGACCACTACTTCAAAAATTGCTTGGCTGGCCAACAGAGAGAAACTCTCTAGACCATCACAGAGGTCCTCAAAGTCAAAAGGCTGTGACATCACAAAATCACTTGTCTCCTAGCAATCAAAGGGTAGCTGTGACATCACAAAATCACTGGTCTCCTAGCCATTGAAAGGTGATGTTCAGCTAGGGTTTACTTCAGCATCAACTTAAAAATACAGCCTTCTTACAGAAATAGTAACCAAAACCATGAAGCATGCAAAATCTCATTCCTAAAGAATTTTTACACAGAAAAATCACATCAATAAATCTACTTGGTTTCTGAAATAAAAGTGATTTATCACCCTTCTATACACACATTTTTCATATTCAGTACTGTTACCCAAGCAAAATTGGTCTACTGGCCTCTGCAATAAAATCTTTTAACTGTCTGGTTTCAACTACTCTGTGGTCTCTGTACTTAACTTTCAGCCTGGCTAGGGCTTTGGCATCTCTAAAACTGTTCATAGGATAATGCTCAGGATGTTATTGATGGCCCTTGAGGAGGAACTAAAGACCCTTGAATTTGACTAATGGCTAAATCATTATTATTCTCTATCACTTGATTATTATCCTTAGATTCTGTCTTTTCTAGCCTCACTGTTTAAAATTACTTTTTTTTATTGTTTTGTGTGTATTTTATTTTATTATTTTTTATTTGATTTTTTAACTTTACAATATTGTCCTGGTTTTGCCATACATCAACATGAATCCGCCACAAGTATACATGTGTTCCCCATCCTGAAACCTCCTCCCTCCTCCCTCCCCATACCATCCCTCTGGGTCGTCCCAGCACACCAGCCCCAAACATCCAGTATCGTGCATTGAACCTGAACTGGTGACTCGTTCATACATGATATTATACATGCTTCAATGTCATTCTACCAAATCATCTCACCCTCTACCTCTCCCAAGAGTCCAAAAGACTGTTCTATACATCAGTGTCTCTTTTGCTGTCTCATATACAGAGTTATTGTTACCATCTTTTAAATTCCATATATATGTGTTAGTATACTGTATTGGTGTTTTTCTTTCTGGCTTACTTCACTCTGTATAATAGGTTCCAGTTTCATCCACCTCATTAGAACTGATTGAAATTTATTCTTTTTAATGGCTGAGTAACACTCCATTGTATATATGCACCACAGCTTTCTCATTCATTCATCTGCTGATGGACATCTAGGTTGCTTCCATGTCCTGGCTACTAGAAACAGTGCTGCGATGAACATTGGGGTACACGTGTCTCTTTCAATTCTGGTTTTCTCAGTGTGTATGCCCAGCAGTGGGATTGCTGGATTATAAGGCAGTTCTATTTCCAGTTTTTTAAGGAATCTCCACACTGTTCTCCATAGTGGCTGTACTACTTTGCATTCCCACCAACAGTGTAAGAGGGTTCCCTTTTCTCCACATCCTCTCCAACATTTATTGCTTGTGAACTTTTGGATCGCACCCATTCTGACTGGTGTGAAATTGAACACCAGGAGGTCTACAATCTCCTACCTCTTTCTCTCGGTTTTCATACTTTTCAGTCTTAAGAAGGGACTGCTTAGAACACGAAAGGAAATAAAGTGTTGGACTTAGAACTCAATCATAAATGTGACAGAAAATCTCAGTTGCAGGTTCGATTTCTTTTTCAGGTTTTCCAGCTCTTGGAGTGTTTCAATCAGCAACAACTTTGGCTATTTCCTGTTGAGATGGAGCCTGGAGTTGGAAATAATTCTGAAATCTAAGCTTGGCATCAATATTTTCTCTTATGAAAATATACTTCTATATTTTATATATGATATATATGTATATATAAGTCTATATCTGTCTATTTTTGTCAAAACTGGACAAAAATTTGAAAATTGGTAGATCTTTATTAAAAGCAGAGAGGTGAGTGATATAAAAGAGTCCTCATATTTTACATTCAGCCAAGAAAACATATTTTGAAGTATTTCCGCTTACATATATTCAACAACCGAGTCGACTTTTTAATCATTCTTCATTTGGGTTTTAATTTTTTTTCATTTCTATTAAATCTAACAGGAGTTAAAAGCCATTGCACCTTTTTTATACACACACTCATACACACAGGTGTATATATGTCAAAATATAATTTTATGCAACACTATTTAGGTGGCCAAACTCATTGCTTGCCCCCAAGATCTTAAATAAACTGTTTGGGAAGCCTTACATTACTTAATAATTTTCTGGCTGAACAATTCAGATCCTGTTGCTGAAAAGCTCTCCTTTAATCTCGCTCATCTTCCACAATTCTTTCTGTAATAAGAGGTAGGGCTCATACTTATGGGGACACCTTGAACGCATAAAATCACAACTCTCATTTACTTAGATATATTGTTCAAAGAACGCTGTTGCTCTCCTCACATTGGACACAATTTTATTTTATTTATTTTCAATATAAATATATGTATTTTAATTGGGAGTCTAATTGCTTTACAATATTGTACTGGTTTTGCCATACATAAATATGAATCTGCCACAGGTATACATGTGTGCCACCTCCCTCCTCATATCATCCCTCCTGGTTATCCCAGTGCACCAGCCCCAAGCATCCTGTATCATGCATTGAACCTGGACTGCCAGTTTGGTGACCTATGTTATTATACATGTGTCAGTGCCATTCTCCCAAATCATACCACCCTAGCCGTCTCCCAGAGCTCAAAAGACTGTTTTATACAGCTGTGTCTTTTTTGCATTCTCGCATACATGGTTATCGTTATCATCTTTCTAAATTCCACATATATGTGTTAGTTTATTCTATTGGTGTTTTTCTTTCTGGCTAACTTCATTCTGTATAATAGGCTCCAGTTTCATCCACCCCATTAGAACTGACTGAAATGTATTCCTTTTAATGGCTGAGTAATACTCCATTATGTGTATATCCCACAGCTTTCTTATCCATTCATCCACTAATGGACATCTAGGTTGCTTCCATGTCCTGGCTATTAGAAACAGTGCTGTGATGAACATCGGGGTACACATGTCTCTTTCAATTCTGGTTTCCTTGGTGTGTATGCACAGCAGTGGGATTGTTGGGTCTTATGGCAGTTCTATTTGAAGGTTTTTTTTTTTTTTTTTTTTTTTTAAAGAATCTAAACAGTGTTCTCCATAGTGGCTGTACTAGTTTGCATTCCCACCAACAGTGTAAGAGGGTTCCTTTTTCTCCACACCTTATCCAGCATTTATTGCTTGTAGACTTTTGGAGCACAACCAATCTGACTGGCATGAAAAGGTACCTCATTGTGGTTTTGATTTTCATTTCTCTGATAATGAGTGATGTTGAGCATCTTTTCATGTGTTTGTTAGCTATCTGTATGTCTTCTTTGAAGAAATGTCTGTTTAGTTCTTTGGCCAATTTTTTCATTGAGTCGTTTATTTTCCTGGAATTGAGCTTCAGGAGTTGCTTGTATATTTTTGACATTAATTCTTTGTCAGTTGCTTCAGTTCAGTTCAGTTCAGTTGTTCAGTCATGTCCGACTCTTTGCGACCCCATGAATTGCAGCACGACAGGCCTCCCTATCCATCTCCAACTCCTGGAGTTCAACAAACTCACGTCCATCGACTCGGTGATGCCAACCACCATCTCATCCTCTCTCGTCCTCTTCTCCTCCTGACCTCAATCCCTCCCAGCATCAGAGTCTTTACCAGTGAGTCAAATCGTCACAGGAGGTGGCCAAAGTACTGGAGTTTCAGCTTTAGCATCATTCCTTCCAAGGAACACCCAGGACTAAACTCCTGTAGAATGGACTGGATGGATCTCTTACATCAAGAGTCTTTTCCAGCACTACAGTTCAAAAGCATCAATTCTTCCATGCTCAGCTTTCTTCACAGTCCTACTCTCACATCCATACATGGCTACAGGAAAAACCATAGCCCTGACTAGATGGACCATTGTTGGCAAAGTAATGTCTCTGCTTTTGAATATGCTATCAAGGTGGGTCACAACGTTCCTTCCAAGGAGTGTCTTTTAATTTCATGGCTGCAGACACCAACTGCAGTGATTTTGAAGCCCAAAAAAATAAAGTTTGACACTGTTTACCCATCTATTTCCCGTGAAGTGATGGGACCAGTTGCCATGATTTTCATTTTCTGAATGTTGAGCTTGAAGCCAACTTTTTCACTCTCCTCTTTCACTTTGATCAAGAGTCATTTTAGTTCCTCTTCACTTTCTGCCAGAAGGATGGTATCATCTGCATATCTGAGGTTATTGATATTTCTCTTGGCAATCTTGATTCCACCTTGTGCTTCCTCCAGCCCTGTGTTTCTCATGATGTACTCTGCATATAAGTTAAACAAGCAGGGTGACAATATACAGCCTAGACATACTCCTTTTCCTATTTGGAACCAGTATGTGTTCCATGTACAGTTCTAACTGTTGCTTCCTGACCTGCATATAGGTTTCTCAAGAGTCAGGTCAGGTGGTCTGGTATTCCCATCTCTTTCAGAATTTTCCACAGTTTATTGTGATCCACACACTCAAAGGCTTCCACATAGACAATAAAGCAGAAACAGATGAATTTCTGGAACTCTCTTGCTTTTTCAATGATCCAGCAGATGTTGGCAACTTGATCTCTGGTTCCTCTGCCTTTTGTAAAACCAGCTTGAACATCTGGAAGTTCACAATTCACATATTGCTGAAGCCTGGCTTGGAGAATTTTGAGCATTTCTTTACTAGCATGTGAGATGAGTGCAATTGCATGGTGATGTGAGAATTCTTTGGCATTGCCTTTCTTTGGGATTGGAATGAAAACTGACCTTTTCGAGTCCTTTGGCCACTGCTGAGTTTTCCAAATTTGCTGCCATATTGAGTGCAGCACTTTCACAGCATCATTAAAAGGGGCCAATAGCTCTAAATAGACATTTCTTTAAAGAAGACATATGGATGTCTAATAAACACATGAAATATGCTTAACATCATTCATTATTAGATAAATGAAAATTAAAATTGTAATGAGCAGTCATCTCACACTGTTCAGAGTGGCCATCACCAGAAATTCTACAAGCAAGAAATCCTGGAAAGGCTGTGGAGAAAAGTTAACCCTAATACACTGTTGCCCCTAACACAAACTGGTACAACCTGTATTCAGAACAGTTTGGAGATTCCTTGAGAAACTTGGACTAGACCTGTCATATGACCCAGAAACCCCACTTCTTTGCATATACCCAGAGGGAATTAGGATGGAACATAACACATGTACCCCAATGTTTATTGAAATTGCCTTTACAATAGCTATGACATGGAAGTAATCTAGATGCACATCAGCAGATGAATATATAAGGAAGTTGTGGTATATATACAAACGAAATATTACTCAGCTACAGAAAGGCATATATTTGTGTCACTTTTAATGAGGCAGTTCAACCTACAGCCTATTATTCAGAGTGAAAAAAGTTAGAGAGAGGCAAATATTGCTCATTAATGCATATAAATTGGATTTAGGAAGACAGTAACAATAACCCTACCCATGTGGAGGCTAGTAAAGAAGATCCACATATAAATAACAGACTCTTAGACTGGGATGATTTGAGAACATAGCATTGAAACAGGTATATTACCATATATAAAAGAGATGATCAGTGCAAGTTCAGCATATGAAAGATGCACCCAACTCTTGTGCTGTGGAAGAACCCAGAATCATGGGGTAATAAGGAAGGTTTGAGTTGTGTTCAGGATAAAGGAGAGATAAGAAATCCTTCCTCAATGATCAATGCAAAGAAATTGAGGAAACCATAGAATGGGAAAGAATAGCGATCTCTTCAAGAGAATTAGAGATACCAAGGGAACATTTCATGCAACTGCTGCTCCTGCATCACTTCAGTGTGTCTGACTCTGTGTTACCCCATAGACGGCAGCCCACCAGGCTCCCTGTCCTGGGATTCTCCAGGCAAGAACACTGGAGTGGGTTGCCATTTCCTTCTTGGACACAATAAAAGACAGAAACTGCATGGACCTAACAGAAGCAGAAGATATTAAGAAGAGGTAGGAAGAATCTATACAGAAAAGATTGAAGACGTATACAGAAAAGATCTTCATGATCCAGGTAATCATGATGATGTGATCACTCACCTAGAGCCAGACATCCTGGAACATGAAGTCACGTGAGCCTTAGGAAGCATCAGTACAAACAAAGCTAGTGAAGATATGGAACCCCGGTTGAGCGATTTCAAATCCTAAAAGATAGTGCTGTGAAAGTGCTGAATTCAATATGTCAGCAAGTTTGGAAATCTCCGCAGTGGCAACAAGACTGGAAAAGGTCAGTTGTTCCAGTATATGTATTTTAGAGCTTGTTCTCTGTAACAGTGAAATGTGTCCCACAAAGAGTTAGACAGGACTGAAGCAATCTTGTGCAAAGAGTTGCAAGATTTTTCTTTTCCTTTCTTTTTTTTTTTAACCTGTGGTAGCTTTTCTCCTGTAAGTTAACTGTGAAGGTGGAGCAGCTGCTTGGCTTTAAGACCCTGGCAGTGCCAAATGTGCAGGGTGTGCAGGGACACAGACTGACTAGACCACAGGAGCTATGGCCCCATCAGTCTTTTTGAGCTTCTTGTAGCTGGCAATCAGAAAGGCCTCTTTGGCCAGTCTTTCTTCCTAATTTCACCCATTCAGGCAACACTAGAAGGCTTCCTGCCTGAGATCCTTCCCTGTTGTTCAGTGTGCTAGCACTAGAAAGATCTCCTGGCTGGGGTCCTACTCTGTAGATCAGTGCATATGGCACTGAAAGGAGCATCGTGAGTGGGGTTCTACCATCCTCAGGCACTTAAAGGAGCACCCTGGGTGGTGCTCTGCTCTGTATTTCAGTGTGTTCAGCATTTGATGGGTCAGTCTCACTACTGTAGTAACTGCTGATGCCAACATGTGAAGAGAGAGAGGCTATGGTGATTGCTCCACCCCATACATGTTACTCAGTGATATCACCTTGCTTCCGTGGCTGCCTGACTATCCTCCACAGGCGTATCCTACCACAGTCTCTTCCCTCACACCTTCTCTCTCCATCTCTACACAGTAAACAGCAACCTTCGCCCAGGAACAGCTCCAGAATCCCTAAACTCGAGCTTCAAGCCACTGTGCATTTCAGCAGACATATGTCCTTGTCTGGGGTATGTACGGCTATAGCAAGGACTCACTGATTCTCATTGCATCTAGGTTTCCACAGATCAGCTGTTTCACTCTCAGCTTTAAATGCTTATTCTATGGTTCAGACAATTCCCCTAATGTGGGATTAGACCCCTGCTTCAGTTCCTTCACCCACTCAGGGCAGATCCAGCCCTACTAACACTCCTGTCTTTTTTTCCCAAGTTCTTTCATCCTACTGAGCTTTGTGTGGTTCTATATATTCTTTTCCACTGGTCAGGTACTCCTGTCTGCTTTCAGCTGATGTTCTGATTACTCGTATGTGTCTGAAGGTGTATGCTTGATGTATCCATGGAGAGATGTAGTCTACATCCACCTACAGCTCCACCATCTTCTCTCATTTCACAATAGTTTTAGAGCACAGAATCCACAGTGGAAGTAGGTGTGATATAAAATGTGAGTTCAGACATGCACCTGAAGGCAAGCTCAGTGATTTCAGCACAGCTGATCTAAAAGCATGGATTCAGTGTTGGCCAGACACATGGTTCAAATATTAAGAAAATTATTTATGGTGTGTTAATTCTAGAGCACAAGATCAGTGGTTGTGTAACATTTGCTGTAGAATGTAAGTTCAGTTGTGGAAAGAGGTATGCTCCACAATGCAACTGAGCCATTTTAGTCATCTTGTGGTAGAGTACATGCTCAGTAGTGGTAGAAACTGTGCTCTAGTGTTCATTCAGTAGTGGCTGAATGCATTTTGCCATTGGATCTGATAGCCTGTTCTAAACTGCAAGCACACTAGTGGCCTCCAGATTTCAAGCTAAGCAGTTTCAGTACTTCTATGCTGGATCTCAAACTCAGTGGTGATGTATGCATGTCCAAAGTGCCATCCTACTCTATGTGTCATGTCTGCTCTAAAGCACAGTTTTAGTAGTCGTGGGGAGAATCCTCAAAATCACAATCTCAGGAGATGACAAACGAGTTATATAAAGCAAAGATTCAGTATTTGAAGCATGTCTGCTCTAGATCATGGGTCTGTATTAATAGGGGTATGTCTAAAGTGGGTTTCACTGTTGAGATGCATGCTGAAGAGTTAAGTTTAGCAGATACAGCATTCCTGGTCTACCTGTGCTTCAGAGTGTTTTCTCAAGAGTTGCAATACACTTGTTTAAGAGTGTAGATTATCTTTGACAAAGGAGGCAAGAATATACAATGGATTAAATACAACCTCTTTAACAAGTGGTGCTGGGAAAACTGGTCAACAACTTGTAAAAGAATGAAACTAGAACACTTTCTAACACCATACACAAAAATAAACTCAAACTGGATTAAAGATCTAAACGTAAGACTAAAAACTATAAAACTCCTAGAGGGAAAACATAGGCAAAACACTCTCTGACATACATCATAGCAGGATCCTCTATGACCCACCTCCTGAATATTGGAAATAAAAAGCAAAAATAAACAAATGGGACTAAATTAAATTAAAAGCTTCTGCACAACAAAGGAAACTAAGCCAGGTGTAAAGGAAGCTTTCAGAATGGGAGAAAATAATAGCAAATGAAAAAACTGACAAACAACTAATCTCAAAAATATACAAGCAACTCCTACAGCTCAATTCCAGAAAAATAAATGACCCAATCAAAAAATGGGCCAAAGAACTAAATAGACATTTCTCCAAAGAAGACATACAGATTGGCTAACAAACACATGAAAAGATGCTCATCATCACTCATTGTCAAGAAATGCAAATCAAAATCACTATGAGGTACCATTTCACACTAGTCAGAATGGCTGCAATCCAAAAGTCTACAAACAATAAATGCTGGAGAGGTTGTGAAGAAAAGAACCCTCTTACACTCTTGGTTGGAATGCAAACAAGTACAGCCACTATGGAGAACAGTGAGGAGATTCCTTAAAAAACTGGAAATAGAACTGCCTTATGGATAATAGAAAAAGCAAAAGAGTTCCAGAAAAACATCTATTTTTGCTTTATTGACTATGCCAAAGCTTTTGACTGTGTGGATCACAATAAATTGTGGAAATTTTGAAAGAGATGGGTATACCAGACCACCTGATCTGCTTCTTGCGAATTTTGTATGCAGGTCAGGAAGCAACAGTTAGAACTGGACATGGATCAACAGACTCGTTCCAAATAGGAAAAGGAGTTCATCAAGGCTGTATATTGTCAACATGTTTATTTAACTTGTATGCAGAGTACATCATGAGAAACGCTGGACTGGAAGAAACACAAACTGGAATCAAGATTGCCGGGAGAAATATAAATAACCTCAGATATGCAGATAACAGCATCCTTATGGCAGAAAGTGAAGAGGAACTCAAAAGTCTCTTGATGAAAGTGAAAGTGGAGAGTGAAAAAGTTGGCTTCAAGCTCAACATTCAGAAAATGAAGATCATGGCATCCGGTCTCACCAATTCATGGGAAATAGGTGGGAAAACAGTGGAAACAGTGTCAGACTTTATTTTTCTGGGCTCCAAAATCACTGCGGATGTCATAAAATTAAAAGACGCTTACCCCTTGGAAGGAAAGTTATGACCACCCTAGATAGCTTATTCAAAAGCAGATACATTACTTTGCCAACAATGATTCGTCTAGTCAAGGCTATGGTTTTTCCTGTGGTCATGTATGGATGTGAGAGTTGGACTCTGAAGAAGGCTGAGCAGCAAAAATTGATGCTTTTGATCTGTGGTGCTGGAGAAGACTCTTGAGAGTCCCTTCGACTGCAAGGAGATCCAACCAGTCCATTCTGAAGGAGATCGGCCCAGGGATTTCTTTGGAGGGAATGATGCTAAAGCTGAAACTCCAGTAATTTGGTCACCTCATGCAAAGAGTTGACTCATTGGAAAAGACTCTGATGCTGAGAGGGATTGGGGGCAGGAGGAGAAGGGGACGACAGAGGATGAGATGGCTGGATGGCATCACTGACTTGATGGACGTGAGTCTGGGTGATCTCCGGGAGTTGGTGATGGACAGGGAGGCCTGCTGTGCTGCCGTTCATGGGGTCGAAAGAGTTGGACACGACTGAACTACTGATCTGATTTGATGATCCAGCAATCCCAGTGCTGGGTATACACACTGAGGAAACCAGAATGAAAGAGACACATGTACCCCAATGTTCATTGCAGCACAGTTTATAACAGCTAGGACATGGAAGCAAACTAGATGTTCATCAGCAGATGAATGAATAAGAAAGCTGTGGTACATATACACAATGGAATATTACTTAGCCATTAAAAAGAATGCATTTGAATAAGTTCTAATGCAGTGGATGAAACTGGAGCCTATTATACAGAGTGAAGTAAGCCAGAAAGAAAAACACCAATACAGTATACTAATATATATATGTGGAATTTAGAAAGATGGTAACAATAACCCTGTATATGAGACAGCAAAAGAGACACTGATGTATAGTACAGTCTTTTGGAATTGTGGTAGAGGAGAGAGTGGGATGATTTGGGAGAATAGCATTGAAACATATATAATTTCACATATGAAACGAGTCAACAGTTCAGGTTCAATTCACGATACTGGATGCTTGGGGCTGGTGCACTGGGACAACGCCAGAATGATGGTATGGGGAGGGAAAGGGAGGAGGGTTCAGGATGCAGAACACATGTATACCTGTGGCAGATTCATTTCAACATATGACAAAACCAATACAATTTTGTAAAGTTAAAAATAAGTTTAAATTAAAAAAAAAAAAAAAAAGCACAGACTCAGTAATTGAGGGACAAGTTTTCTTGAATGCTGGGTTTTATTTTTGGATGAATATCCAGAGATCAAACTGAAAAAATGTGATACACCTTCTCTGCCACACAAATCAGTAGGGGGAAGACAAGTCCTCAACAGTGCAAGCACAAGTGTTGTGGCATATGTGTGTTGACATGATCAATTGAGGCAGGAAATATGAAGTATACAGCAGGTCTGTAGTTGTGGTGATCATCCATAGATGTACTTGTACAGTCTGGAGTGCTGGGTGACTAACAGCTTAATGGCTGGTAAAAATGCCACTGGAGTAATTGTTGCACCCACCTTTTAGAGCAATACCTCAAGGAAATGACTTTAATGCTTCAGAATTCAAAGTCACTAGTGGTCACACAGTTGATCTAAAATGGTGGTTCACTCGTGGGTAGGATATGTGTTTTACAATGCAGCCTCCATTTTCCTGGAATAGGTCCTCCAGAGTGCAAACTCAGTAGTTGGGACACCTGCTCTAGAGTACAGGAAGAAGAGTGGGGGGAAATATGCAATAGTGGGCAAGCCAAGTCATTGGCAAATTTCAGCTGCAGAATTTGGAATCACTAGTTTAAGCACACAGACTATGGAGAGAGATTAATAGTAGTGTAACTCATGATCTATAAGGCAGGCTCAGCAGTGATAAAACAGTGTACCAGGGTGCAAAATCAGTAGCTGTAATGAGTGTTTTGGGGCCTGGGCTTACAAAAGGCAAGACACATGCTTCTGAGTGCAAAATTAGTAAAGGCCACACACATGCTCTAGGCCACATGCTCACTAGCTGTGCCATGCCTGCTTAGTGTAAGGGCTCAGAAGTGACAGGTGTGCTATTGTACTAGGATTGATACTGCTGGGATGCATGATTCAGTGTGCAGTTGTGTAGTTAAGGCATTCTTACTCTACAGCATAGTCTCAGTAGTGTCAGAACATTAGCTCTGGAAGACACACACAGTCATGATGGGAGATATGCTTCTGAGTAAACCTCAGTAGTGGAAAACCCATGATAAAATGTGTGCACTCTGTACTCATGAGATATGTACTCCCAATTGAAAGTTCAGTTAGTGTAGCATGTGTGCAACTAGAGAATGTTCTCAGCAGAGCCCGAGGCCTGCACTTGAGCTCATGCTCAGTAGATGTACCATGTCCTCCAGTTTTCAAACTCACTATGTCTACAGGAGTGCAGGCTCAGTTGTGTCCAGAAGTAAACTTCAGAGTGCAAGTTCAGTAATTATTTAGGCACACCTGAACTACAGCACAGGTTGAGAAGTGGCCTGACTTACCTATAAAGCAACAAGCGAATTATTGTGATATTTATGCTTTAGAGTGAAAGTTCAACAGGTGATGAACTCTTGTTCTGGAAGACAATTTCAGTAGTGCAGGGATGCAGAATCCAGAGTGTAATATACCAGACGTGTATGTGTACTTACAACAGGCATGTTTTGGGGACAGGCTCAGTAGTGGCAGGCCATATTCTCAAGAACCCAGGTTCAGGACTGATGGGATGTATGCTCTACTGTGCAGTCTCAGTGACAGCAAGGCACTTGTTCTAAATCTTGTTAATAATCTCAATAGTGGCAGAAAGGGTGATTCAAATTGAAAACTAAGAAGTTCCAGCATTCGTCCTCTAGATGCCAGTCTCGGTATTGACAAGCAGGTATTCCAGAGTGCAAGTTCAGTGTTTGTAGCATATGTGGTTTGAAATCTGAGAAGGAAATGGCAACCCACTCCAATATTCTTGCCTGGAGAATCCCATGGACAGAGGACCTGGTGGGCTGCTCTCCATAGGTTCTCACAGAGTCGGACAAGACTAAAGCAACTTAGTCTTAATCATGCATGCATTGAATAAGGAAGTGGCAACCCACTCCAGTATTCTCACCCAAAGAATCCCAGGGATAGGGGAGCCTGGTGGGCTGCTGTCTGTGTGGTCACACAGAGTTGGACATGACTGAAGTGACTTAGCAGCAGCAGTGGTTTGAAATCAGGGCTCAATAGTTGTGAAAAGCTTCTTGCATTCTCAGTTGTTACAGCATGCCAGGTCCAGAGCTCAGGCACACTTGGTTGTGATATATATGTTCTCAAGTTGTAATGTATGTTCCAGAGTGCAAGCTAATTAGTATACCTGTTCTAAGTCAATTAACATAAAAGCAGCATGCTAAGTCATGATTTCAACCTCAGAAGTTGCTGCATGCATAATCAGAAGTAGTGGTTCATACACTCATGAGTGCCAGATCATTAGTTGCATCATAATTGCCACAGAGTGGGGGCACAACAGTGGTAAGGAGCATACTTTAGAATGCAAACTAAGTAGTTGCTGGATGCATACTACAGAGGGTGAGCAAAGTTGCTTAGCTGCTGGCATGCTTCACATGTGAGTTCAATAGTATTTGATGGTATTAATTGACAGTATGCCTACTTTACACTACTTGCTTAGGAGTGGCAGAATGCATTCCTTTGAATATAAACTTGGTAGACTGGTCCTAAGATGGCAGTGACATATTAGAATGAGTTCAATTTTTCCCCAGTAAATACCTCAACAGATTGTCAGGATATGGAGTAACTTTCATTAAACAAGTTCTATATTCTATCAGAGGTCACCAGAAAGACCTATCAATTTGTTCATAATGAGGTAGGAAAAAAGATAAACAAGAAAAGAGAGACTAAGAATTTAGGGATCGAGACTGATTCTAGAACCATGCAACAATGGACTGGTTCTGAATTGTAACCCTGCTTATTTAAATTAGATGCAGAGCACATAATGTGACATTCCAGATTGGATGAAGCACAAGCTGATATCAAAATTGCTGGGAGAAATAGCAGTAACCTCAGATACACAGATGATAAAACCCATATAGCAGAAAGTGAAGAGGGACTAAAGAGCTTCTTGATGAAAGTGAAACAGGAGAGTGAAAAAGCTGGCTTAAAACTCGACATTCAAAAATGAAGATCATGGCTTCTGGTCCCATGATTTCATGGCAAGTAGATGAGGAAACAATGGAAACGGTGAGAGACTTTATTTTCTTGGCTCCAAAATCACTGTATATGGTGGCTGCAGCATAAAATTAAAGGACACTTGCTTCTTGGAAGAAAAGCTATGACCAACCAAGACAGGATATTTAAAAACAGAGATACTACTTTGTCAACAAAAGTCTTTCTAGTCCAAGCTATAATTTTTCCAGTAGTCATGCATGGATGTGAGAGATGGACTATACAGAAATCTGAGCCCTGAAAAATTGATGCTTTTGAAGTGTGGTGTTGGGAAAGACTCTTGAGAGTCACTTGGACAGCAAGGCAATAAAATTAGTCAATACAAAATTCAGTCCTGAATATTTATTGGAAGGACTGATGCTAAAGCTGAAGCTACAATACTTTGGCTACCTGATGCAAAGAACTGACTCTTTCAAACGACCCCAGTGCTGGGAAAGATTGAAGGCAGAAGGAGAACAAGATGACAGAGGATGAGACTGAGTCCATCACCCACTGAATGGAGATGAGTTTGAGCAAGCTATGGAAGTTGGTGATGGACAGAGGATCCTGGTGTGCCACAGTCCTTGGTGTTACAAATAGTTGGACATGACTGAGCTACTGAACTGTACTTGTGTTGGGGATAGAGAGTCAATTCCTAGACAGATTGATAAGAAGTCTGGGCTCCCCAAAGAGGAGAAATGTGTCTGGATTCTTGAGGAGGAGATAGGGTTCTGGAATTCTCAAGGAGGAGACAAGGGCAAACATGTTTGTTTGCTCCCTTGTTTGTTTTTGTCTATATTCCTTAGTCTTAGTCACATAAAATGTTGTTGTTGTTTTTTTTCTTTAAACCTGGAACTGATGGATTACACAGCAAACAACTCAGTTTAAACACTGTAATTGGGATTATATAGCAACAATGTATTATGCTTGAGGACAGTTTCTCTTCCCTGAAAACCTTCTGATGAATCCTAGTATTTTAGAAGCTATATTATGGGAGTGGGTCTGGTAGGATCTTTCTATTGTTAAATTCTAATCCTGGTATCCTAAAATATAAATTGTGGGAGTAGGTCTGGTAAAATTTTCACAAACTTGAGACATTCTTTTGATTTATTATAATAACTAAATTAAAATGTATGTAACTCCCTTGCTAACACTACCAATGGGGGCATTCTCCATCCCCTTCTGATGTCCATCTCAGAAGCATTCTCTGTTCCTTTTCTTACTTTAATAATACTCTGCTATGCAAGAGCTCTTGAGTGATCAAGCCTGGTCCTTGGTCCTGAAGTTAAATCTTCTTCAGAGATCATGAATTCAGCACTATCCATTTTAAGCTATTAGAGAAGGAGAAGTTTCCATACCACGGGAAACCCTCTCAGAGGTTGATTCAGTGGGCCACTTTGGAATCTCAGAGGGTGGTATAACCACCCGCCACCCCCACCCCCCACCTCCCCCCCAAAAAATCATCTCAGAATTCAAGCCAAAAAGGCAATTATCATTGGAGAATTTCTTCACAGTCTCGTGTCCACCCACAATGAGTGGGGCTATGAACAGAGGCTCCCTCTGCATCTTCAGTCCTTAGAATAAAGATGGGGTTTGAATGTTCTGAGGACACTCTGAGAGAGCAAATGTGAAGTAGCAGGCTGAAGCACATAATGCCAGAGAGACAAAAAAAAATAAAAAAAAGTAAAATAAAAAAAGAAAAGGAATGTTCCCATGGGAAGGCTCTAACACCACACTGTGACCCCTGACCTGCTTACAGAACAGACTTTGCCCTAGTATTTACCAAAGGAGAGCAAGCTAGCTTCCATTATGGCCCTCCCAGGAGGCAAAGATTCAGAATGTTGACAACCAGAGACAGAAGGCCATAACCTTTTAGGCCCAGGAGACTGCATCTCCTGCCAAGCTGTGAGCAGATTCTATCCATGAGCCTCTTCTATCCATGAGCCTCCTCTAACCATGGCTTCCTGAGATCTGGGACAGTTTATACCTGCCAAGAGTGTCATAACCAGAGACCAACTCCTCTGAGGAGATGCACAGCTCATCATGCATGGACTGTATGCTTGTGGAGTATCTGAGAAACTGACAAGAATGAACCTGAGCAGTGCATGAAAAACATGGCCCACCACGGACTATGACATCACAGCTATCCTGAGAGCCTGAGTAGCTCTCTGGAATAGTGTACTCTGGAACATCCTGGAACCTGAGCAGCTTGGACCTGGGAAGTGCATTAGACAAAGAGCCCACCTGGGACTATGCTCGGGCAGAACACCAGGCCACTTTGGCCTGGGAAGAGTGGGAGATGCATGGCTCAACTGGAACTGGGCAGTCATAGAACACCCAGAAATATGAGCAGCTTGGGCCTTGGAAGTGCAGGAGACAAAGATTCGACCTGGAACTGTGCCCCGACAGAGAACTTGGAAATCTGGACTGCTTGGGCCTGGGAAGAGCAAGAGAAACATGGCTCAACTGGGACTGGTCCTTCATACAACACCCAGGAATCTGAGCAGCTTGGACCTGGGAAGTGCAGGAGACACACGGCCAACCTGGGACTGCTAGCCTAGCACAGGATGGACCCTAGGTAGCTTGGGCCTGGGAAGTGCATGAGATACATGGCCCTCCTATAACTGTGCACTTGAGGGGCACCCAGGAGCCTGAGTGGTTGGATCTGAGAAGTGCACATCACCTTGGACTTTGGCAGGCCCTGTGCTGTCCATTCACTACAAGCGCTCCCCACAAATCCCAGCAGTATTTGTTTGCAGTGCTCCTGCCTCTCCACAGCACAACAGAACAAATGACCCTGAATAAGGGTCTACTGTCACCTCTTCCTATCAGGGCTTAGATTAGACATTGAATAGACTTGCAAGCAGAGGAGGCCAGCCTAAGTAAAGATAGATAGGAGAAACACTCCAGAAGTGGCAG
Organism: Bos mutus; assembly: GCF_027580195.1. Lineage (NCBI taxonomy): Eukaryota > Metazoa > Chordata > Mammalia > Artiodactyla > Bovidae > Bos > Bos mutus. The sequence continues at coordinate 60,441 of NW_027219804.1, read as the reverse complement.
GTGGAACAGATTAAAATCAAGCAGGAATATTGCATTTAAGGACAATTGCAGACTTTGAGAAAAAGTGCAAGCTAGAACAAGGGAAATCCTGACACTGAACTGATCCCACAATATTTTTTTCTAATTTTTGTGTTCCATTATGTTTTCGGTTTATTTTATATTATACATTTGGGAGTCCAAATTCTAGTCTAGGTTTTTTAATTTTTGCTTTCTGATATTTGTTAATTTTGTAGCATTAAGAGTCTATTTTTTAATATCCATTTTCATTCAGGGATTTGATTACAGGCTTGATTGCTCACTTTCCTTTCTCTTCCTGATCACCTCTATCTAGCTTTTCCCTCTTCTTTTCTATATATAATGCTGTGAATCTCTTTGACTGTTCAGGATGTGGAGTTATTTCACCACTAACATGGGGTTTTGTCTTCTGTACAATGTTGAAAGTGTAGTCTTGAGGTTACTGAAAGAGGGGGACCAAAACCAGAGCTAGGTAGCTTAGCTCCAGAACTTTGGATCATCATAGAACCCCTGGCCCCAGGGAATAGTGATAGACAAGATCCCATCCAAAAGGATACATGCCTACACTGAAAGCAAGCTCCATCCAAGAGCAGCAAGCTCCAGTGCAAGACAACCCATGCTAATCTTCCAGCAAAACAAGAACACACTCAAGAAAATTACAAGGCACTCTTCTAAATTCAGTCACTCAGTTGTGTCTTACTCTTTGCAACCCCATGGACTGCAGCACTCCAGGCCTCCCTGTCAATCACCAACTCCCAAAGTTTACTCAACTCATGTCCACTGAGTCAGTGATGCCATCCAAACATCTCATCCTGTCATGCCTTTCTTCTCTTGACCTCAATCTCTCTCCCAGCATCAGGGTCTCTTCAAATGAGTCAGCTTTTCACATCAGGTGGCCAAAATATTGGAGTGTCAGCTTCAGCACCAGTCCTTCCAATGAATGCTCAGGACTGATCCCTTTAGGATGGACTTGTCAGATCTCCTTGCAGTACAAGGGACTCTCAAGAGACTTCTCCAACACTACAGTTCAAAAGCATCAATTTTTGATGCTCAACTTTCTTTATAGTCCAACTCTCACATCCATACATGACTACTAGAAAAAACATAGCTTAGACTAGATAGACCTTTGTTGGCAATGTAATGTCTCTGCTTTTTAATATGCTGTCTAGGTTGGTCATAACTTTCCTTCCAAGGAGTGAACATCTTTGAATTTCATGGCTTTGATCACCATCTGCAGTGATTCTGCTGCCTGCTGCTGCCAAGTCACTTAAGTCATGTCTGACTCTGTGTGACCCCATGGACTGCAGCCTACCAGGCTTCTCCATCCATGGGATTCTCCAGGCAAGAACACTGGAGTGGGTTGCCATTTCCTTCTCCAATGCATGAAAGTGAAAGTGAAGTCGCTCAGTCGTGTCTGACTCTTAGCGACCCCATGGACTGCAGCCTAACAGGCTCCTCCATCCATGGGATTTTCCCGACAACAGTACTGGAGTGGGGTGCCATTGCCTTCTCCTGCAGTGATTCTGGAGCCCTTCAAAAGAAAGTCAAACACTGATTGCCCATCTATTTGCCATAAGGTGATGGGATCAGATGCCATAATCTTAGTTTTCAGAATGCTGAGCTTTAAGCCAACATTTTACTCTCCTCTTTCGATTCCATTACGTGGCTCTTTAGTTCTTCCCTTTCTGCCATAAGGGTGGTGTCATCTGCATATCTGAGGTTATTTCTCCTGGCAAACTTGATTCCAGCTTGTGCCTCATCCAGCACAGTGTTTCTCATGTGGTACTCTGCATAGAAGTTAAATAAGCAGAGTGACAACATACAACCTTGCCATACTCCTTTTCCTATGTGGAACCAGTCGTTCCATGTCCCGTTCAAACTGCTGCTTTCTGACCTGCATAGAGGCTTCTCAAAAGGCAGGTCAGCTGCTCTGGTATTGCCATCTCTTTCAGAATTTCCCAATGTTTATTGTAATCCACACAGTCAAAGTCTTTGGAATAGTCAATAAAGCAGAAGTAGATCTTTTTCTGGAATTCCCTTGTTTATTGCTGATCCAGCAGATGTTGGCCATTTGATCTGTGGTTCCTCTGACTTTTTGAAAACCAGCTTGAACATCTATAAGTTTATGGTTCATGTATTGCTGAAGCCTGGCTTGGAGAATTTTTAACATTACTTTACTAGCGTGTGGGACGACTGCAATTGTGTGTTAGTTTGAGCATTATTTGGCATTGCCTTTCTTTGGGATTGGAATGAAAACTGACCTTTTCCAGTTCCGAGTCACTGCTCAGTTTTCAAATTTGCTAACATATTGAGTGCAGCACTTCCATAGCATAATCTTTTAGGATTTGAAATAGCTCAACTGCAATTCTATCACTTCCACTAACTTTGTTCATAGTGATGCTTCTTAAGGCCCACTTGACTTTCACATTCCAAGATGTCTGGATCTAGGTGAGTGATCACATCATTATGATTATTTGGGTTGTGAAGATCTTTTATGTACAGTGCCTCTGTGTATTCTTTGCCACTTCTTCTTAATATCTTCTGTTTCTGTTAGGTCCATAACAATTTTGCCCTTATTGTGCCCATCTTTGCATGAAATGTTCCATTGGTATCTCAAATTTTCTTGAAGGGATCTCTAGTCTTTCCCATTCTATTGCTTTCCTCTATTTCTTTGCACTGATCACTAAGGAAGGCTTTCTTATCTCTCCTTGCTATTCTTTGAAACTCTGTATTCAAATGGGTATATCTTTATTTCTCTCCTTTGCCTTTCACTTCTCTTCATTTCACAGCTATTTTTAAGACTTCTTCAGACACCCATTTTGCCTTTTTGCATTTCTTTTTCTTGGGGATGGTCTTGAACTCTGTCACCTGTACAATGTCATGAACCGCCATCCATAGTTAATCAGACACTCTATCAGATCTAGTCTCTTAAATTTATTTCTCACTTCCACTGTATACTCATAAAGGATTTGATATAGGTCATTGCTGAATGGTGTAATGGTTTTCCCTACTTTCTTCAATTTAAGTCTGAATTTGGCAATAAAGATTTCCTGATCTGAGCCACAGTCAGCTCCTGGTGTTGTTTTATGCTCTCTAGGAGGAGTAAGCTAGAGCATTTTAATTTCATGGCTGTAGTCACTATCTGCAGTGATTTTGTAGTCCCCCAAAAAATCTGCCATGATTTCCACTGTTTCTGCATCTATTTGCCATGATTGATGGGACAGTTTTTCCTAATGTAGACCTTTAATCCTACTTCTTCACTCTCCTCTTTCACTTTCATCAAGAGATTGTTCAGTTTCTCTTCACTTTCTGCCATAAGGGTGGTGTCATCTGCATATCTGAAGTTATTGACATTTCTCCTGGCAATCTTGACTCTGGTTTGTATTTCTTCCAGCCCAGCATTTCTCTGGATAGAAGTTAAATAAGCAGTGTGACAATATATAACCTTGAGATACTCTTTTTCCTATTTGGAACCAGTCTGTTATTCCATGTCCAGATCTAACTGTCGCTTCCTGACCTGCATACAGGCTTCTCAAGAGGCAGGTCCAGTGGTCTGGTATTCCCATCTCTTTCAGGATTTTCCACAGTTTATTTTGATGCACACAATCAAAGGCTTTTGCATAAGTCAATGTTTTCCTGGAACTTGCTTGCTTTTTCAAAGATCCAGCAGATGTTGGGAATTTGATCTCTGGTTCCTCTGTATTTTCTAAAACAAGCCTGAACATCTGAAAGTTAACACATGATGTATTGCTGAAGCCTGGCTTGAGAATGTTCAAAGTAATTGAACATTACTTTGCTAGCATGTGAGATGAGTGCAAGTGCATGGTAGTTTGAACATTCTTTGGCATTGTCTTTCTTTGGGATTGGAATGAAAACTGACCATTTCCAGCCGAGCCACTGCTGAGATTTTCAAATTTTCTGGCATACTGAGTGCATCATTCCCATAGCATCATCTTCTAGGATTTGAAATAGCTCACCTGGAATTAAAGCCATAATAGAGCCCCCTAATTCTCCAATGGACACAGCATTGCCTCTCAGAGAAAAAATGAGATCCACAGCCATCTTCTAGAACAGCAAAAAAAAAAAAAAAAAATTCCTGAACTGGAAAACATTCACAAGCCACTAGTCACAACAAATTCATTGGGAGGAGACTACCCAATTAATAGCAAAGATGACCCTCCAGTTTGCAGAAAACAGACACCAAAGACAGCCATCTAAACAACATGAAAAGGCAGAGGCATATACAGCAGGTGAAAGAACACAATAAAAATCAACAAACCAATGAAAGAGGAGGAGGTAAGAAGTCTGCAGGAAAAACAATTCAGCATAATAATAGTCAAAGTCTTGGAAACAAATGGAGCTACAGATAAATAGACTTTTGACATGTATTGAGAAGATGAAAGGGTGTTTTAAAAGGACCTAGAAGAAATAATGAGAAGTCAATCAATAATGAACAATGCAATAACCTAGATAGAAATCACTCTGTACAACAGAAACAGTAGAGTGACTGAGGCAGAAGAAAGACTAAGTGAGCTGGAAGATAGAAGGTTGGAAAAAAATGAAGCAAAGCAGGAAAAAAATATAAAGAAATGAGGACAGCCTCAGAAACTTCTGTGAAAATGTTAAATTCCCCACATTTAAATCATAGGTTTCCTGAAGAAATAAGACAAAAGGAAAGGACATGAGAAAATATTTGAGGAAAAATAGTTAAAAACTTCCTGAAATGGGAAAGGGAATAGACATCTAAGATGAAAAATCCCAGAGTGTCCCAGGATTATCCCAGGATAAATCCAAGACAAAACATGTCAAAACATGCATTAATCAAAATAAAAACAAACAAATAAATATACAAATGAACAAATATAAAGGCAACAAAGGAATAACATCAAATAACGTAGAAGGAATCCCCATAAGGATAACAGCTGATCTTAACATAGCAACTCTTCAGTTTAGAAGGGAATGGCAGGATATATTTAAAGTGATGAAAGACGAAAACCTACAGTCAAGATTATTACTTCAACAAGGATAGCATTCTAATTCAAAAGAGAAATCAAAAACTTTTACAGACAAACAAAAGCAGTTAGAACTCAGAACCACCAAACCAGCACTTCAGGAAATGCTGAAGGATCTTCTCTAGATCAGATCAGATCAGATCAGATCAGTCGCTCAGTCGTGTTCGACTCTTTGCGACCCCATGAATCGCAGCACACCAGGCCTCTCTGTCCCTCACCAAATCCCGGAGTTCACTGAGACTCACGTCCATTGAGTCAGTGATGCCATCCAGCCATCTCATCCTCTGTCGTCCCCTTCTCCTTCTGCCCCCAATCCCTCCCAGCATCAGAGTCTTTTCAAATGAGTCAACTCTTCGCGTGAAGTGGCCAAAGTACTGGAGTTTCAACTTTAACATCATTTCTTCCAAAAAAATCCCAGGGCTGATCTCCTTCAGAATGGACTGGTTGGATCTTCTTGAAGTTCGAGGGACTCTCAACAGTCTTCTTCAACACCACAGTTCAAAAGCATCAATTCTTTGGCACTCAGCCTTCTTCACAATCCAACTCTCACATCCATACATGACCATAGGAAAAACCATAGCCTTGACTAGCCGGAACTTTGTTGGCAAAGTAATGTCTCTGCTTTTGAATATGCTATCTAGGAAACAGAAAAGCATTACAAAAACAAAGCCACAAAAATATATAGTAGATGGTAACAAAATCATACTTCTCAAAATACTTTTTTCCTGATGGCCAGGAAAAACTTATTTTGTGAAAATGGAGAGCAAAAGAAATTGGAAGGAGCAATACTTATATCAGGTAAATGGACTTTAATTAAATACCATTATAGGAGACAAATAAGTTTACACTACCTAATAATCAGTATATAAATCCAAGAAGAAGCTGTATGCACCCAATGTAGGAGCACCTCAATACAAGAGTCAAGTGCCAACAACTATTAGAGCAGAAATGGAGACTAACCAATAGTATTTGGTGATTTTAATACTCCACTCAAAACATGGACAGATCATCCAGACAGAAAATCAATAAGGAAAACTCAAGTTTTAGATCATACATTAGACCAGTTTGACCTAATTGATATATACAGGGCATCCCACCCCAATGGAACAAATTTTGCCTTTTTATCCTTATTCTCAAGTACAAATGGAACATTATCTTAGGACATACCACATCCGAGATCATGTCTAACCTTGGTAAACTTTAAGAAATTGTAATATTTTGAAGCGTATTTTCTGAGAACAATGTTGTTAGATCACATATCAACTACAGAAGAAAAAAAAGTAGAGGAAACAAAAATAATTTGGAGGTAAACAGCACCAAATTCAAATTTGAACTCAATTAAATTCCAAGTTTTTTCATGAAAAAAGAAAATTCTGCCAAAGTAGTCATAGATGAAACATACCTCAACATAATGAAAGCCAAATATGACAAAACTACTGCAAACATCATTGTCAATAATGAAAAACTTAAAACTTTTCCTTTAAAATCAGCATTAAGACTAGGGTGTCCATACTCATCACTACTAGTTTTGGGAATTCTAGCCACACCTTTCAAAGAAGAAAAAGATATAAAACAAATCCTCATTGGAAAAGAAGAGGTAAAATCCTCTCTATTTGCACATGATATTATCCTTTACACAGAAAACCCAAGAGATGCCACCACAAAATTACTGGAGTTAATCAATGAATAGAATAAATGTGCAGGGTATAAAATTAATACACAGAAACCCTTATATTCCTATACACTAACAATGAAAATTCAGAAAGAGAAATTAAGAAATAATCCTGTTCTCCATTGCAATGAAAGGTATAAAATAACTAGAAATAAATTTGTATAAAGAGACAAAGGGCTTACCTGATAGCTCAACTGGTAAACAAGCTGCCTGCAATGCAGGAGACTCCTGTTCGATTACAGGGACAGGAAGATCACCTGAAGAAGGGATAGGCTACCCACTATTGTATTCTTGGGCTTCCCTTGTGGGCCAGCTGGTAAAGAATCCTTCTGCAATGTGTGAGACCTGTGTTTGATCCCTGGGTTGGGAAGATCCTTGGGATAAGGGAAAGGCTACCCATGCCAGTATTCTGGCCTGGAGAATTCCAAATTCCATACACGGTGTAGTCCATGGGATTGCAAAGAGTCAGACATGACTGAACAACTTTCTCTTTCCCAGAGAGATAAAATATAAGCACTGATGAAAGAAAGCAAAACACATATAGATGGAGAAACATATCATGTTCTTGGATTGGACGAATTGATATATTTAAAATGAATATACCACCCAAAACCATCAATAGATTAAATACAATACCTCTCAAACTACCAACAATATTTTTTATAAAACTAGAACAAATTATTTTACAATGTGCATGGGAACACATAAGAACTTGAAGAGCCAAAGCAATTTTGAGAAAGAAGAATGAAACTAGAAGAGTCAAACTTTCTGACTTCAGACTACACCACAAAGATATCAAGAGAGTGTGAAACTTGAAACAAACATAGAAATATGGACCAATGGAACAAATTATAAAGTCCAAGATAGACTTCATACACCCATTATCTTTGACAATGGAGGTAAAAATATACAATAGAAAAAGATATTTTCTTCAAAAAAGTGTTACTGGGAAAACTGGACAGCTATGTGTAGAAACTAGAACAATATCTAACATCATGTTCAAAAAATAAACTCAAAATGGATTACAGATGTAAATGTAAGACCAGAAAATATAAAACACTTAGAGTAAAACATAGGTATAAACACCCTAAAATAAGACACAGCAAGATCCTGTATGACCCATTGCTAGAGTAAAGGAAAAAAAAACAACAACAACAACAAAATTTTTAAAAAAGGAACCTAAAACCCAAGGAACTGAACTAAGCTCTATAGCTTTTGCAAATGAAGGAAACTATAATTAAGGTGAATATGCAGCCTTCAGTCTTATGTGATTATGGTTTCAGTGTGTCTGCCCTCTGATGCCGTCTTGCAACACCTACCATCTTACTTGGGTTTCTCTTACCTTGGTCATGGGTATCTCTTCACAGCTGCTCCAGCAAAGCACAGCCGCTGCTTCTTACCTTGGATGAGGTGTATCTCCTCACGCCCCCTTCCTGACCTTGAATGTGGAATAGTTCCTCTGGGTCCTCCTGAGCCGGTGCAGCCACTGCTCCTTGGGCATGGGGATACTTATCTCAACCACCACCCCAGGCCTCAGGCATGAGGTACCTATTCTTGGCAGCTTCTGCACTGTCCCAGCCTTGCACTTTCGCCCGCCGCCCCTGACCTCTGACACAGGGTAGCTCCTCTGGGCTGCTCCTGCGCTGTCGCAGCCTTGCACTTTCGCCCGCCTCCCATGACCTTGGACATGGGGTACCTCCTCCCTGCCACCGCCCCTAACCTCAGACATGGAGTAGTTCCTCTCAGCCATCCCTGCGCCTTCGCAGCCTGGCACTCTCAGCCACTGCCCCTGACCTGGGATGTGGGGTAACTCCTCTTGGATGCTGCCCCTCAGGTGTGGGGTCCTCCCAGCTTCTGCCCGTGACCTTGGACGTTGGGTAGACCCACTTGGCCACTCTCTGCACCAGTGCAGCCACCTGCACTCGGTGTGCTGTCAAAGCCACCTGCGCTCTGTGCCATGCCCTTGGGGCCACCCAAGACAGGTGGGTCATGATGGAGAGGTTTGACAGAATGTGGTCCACTGGAGAAGGGAATGGCTAACTCCTTCAGTATTCTTGCCTTGAGAACCCCATGAACAGTATGAAAAGGCAAAATGATAGGATACTTAAAGAGGAACTCCTCAGGTCAGTAGGGGCCCAATATGCTACTGGAGATCAGTGGATTAGTAACTCCAGAAAGAATGAAGGGATGGAGCCAAAGCAAAAAAAAAAAAAAAAACCCAGTTGCAGATGTGACTGGTGATAGAAGCAAGGTTTGATGTTGTACAGAGCAATATTGCATAGGAACCTGGAATGTCAGGCCCATGAATCAAGGCAAATTGGAAGTGGTCAAACAGGAGATGGCAAGAGTGAATGTCAACATTCTAGAAATCAGTGAACTAAAATGGACTGGAATGGGTGAATTTAACTCAGATGACCATAATATCTACTACTGCAAGCAGGAATCCCTTCAAAGAAATGGAATAGCTATCATGGTCAACAAAAGAGTAAAAAATGCAGTACTTGGATGCAATCTCAAAAATGACAGAATGATCTTTGTTCGTTTCCAAGGCAAACCATTCAATATCACAGTAATCCAAGTCTATGCCCCAACCAGTAACGCTGAAGAAGCTTAAGTTGAAAGGTTCTATGAAGACCTATGAGACCTTTTAGGACTAACACACAAAAAAGATGCTCTTTTCATTATAGGGGACTGGAATGCAAAAGTATGAAGTCAAGAAACACCTGGAGTAACAGGCAAATTTGGCCTTGGAATACAGAATGAAGCAGGGCAAAGACTAATAGAGTTTTGCCAAGAAAATGGACTGGTCACAGCAAACACCCTCTTCCAACAACACAAGAGAAGACTCTACACATGGACATCACCAGATGGTCAACACTGAAAGCAGATTGATTATTTTCTTTGTAGCCAAAAATGGAGAAGCTCTATACAGTCAACAAAAACAAGACCAGGTCCTGACTGTGGCTTAGATCATGAACTGCTTATTGCCAAATTCAGATTTAAATTGAAGGAAGTATAGAAAACCACTGGATCATTCGGGTATGACCTAAATCAAAGTATTTATGATTATACAGTGGATGTGAAAAATAGATTTAAGGGACTAGATTTGATAGAGTGCCTGATGAATTATGGACAGAGGATCGTGACATTCTACAGGAGACAGGGATCATGACCATTCCCATGGAAAAGAAATGCAAAAAAGCAAAACAGCTGTCTGAGGAGGCCTTACAAATAGCTGTGAAAAGAAGAGAAGTGAAAAGCAAAGGAGAAAAGGAAAGCTATAAGCATCTGAATGCAGAGATCCAAAGAATAGCAAGAAAAGATAAGAAAGACTTCCTCAGAGATCAATGCAAAGAATTAGAGGAAAACAACAGAATGGCAAAGACTAGAGATCTCTTCAAGAAAATTAGAGATACCAAGGGAACATTTCATGCAAAGATAGGCTCGATAAAGGACTGAAATGGTATGGACCTAACAGAAGCAGTAGATATTAAGAAGAGGTGGCAGGAATACACAGAAGAACTGTACAAAAAAAGCTTCTGCATAACAAAGGAAAATATAAACAAGGTGAAAAGACAGCCTTCAGAATGGGAGAAAATAAAAGCAAATGAAGCAACTGACAAACAACTAATCTCAAAAAATACAAGCAACACCTGCAGTGCAATTCCAGAAAAATAAACAACCCAATCAAAAAATGGGCCAAAGAACTAAATAGACATTTCTCCAAAGAAGACATACAGATGGCTAACAAACACATGAAAAGATGCTCAACATCACTCTTTATCAGATCAGATAAGATCAGTCACTCAATTGTGTCTGACTCTTTGCAACCCCATGAATCGCAGCACACCAGGCCTCCCTGTCCATCACCAACTCCCGGAGTTCACTCAGACTCACATCCATTGAGTCAGTGATCCCATCCAGCCATCTCATCCTCTGTCATCCCCTTCTCCTCCTGCCCCAATCCTCTCCCAGCATCAGAGTCTTTTCCAATGAGTCAACTCTTCGCATGAGATGGCCAAAGTACTGGAGTTTCAGCTTTAGCATCATTCCTTCCAAAGAAATCCCAGGGCTGATCTCCTTCAGAATGGACTGGTTGGATCTCCTTGCAGTCCAAGGGACTCTCAAGAGTCTTCTCCAACACCACAGTTCAAAAGCATCAATTCTTCTGCACTCAGCCTTCTTCACAGTCCAACTCTCACATCCATACATGACCACAGGAAAAACCATAGCCTTGACTAGATGAACCTTTGTTGGCAAAGTAATGTCTCTGCTTTTGAATATGCTATCTAGGTTGGTCATAACTTTCCTTCCAAGGAGTAAGCATCTTTTAATTTCATGGCTGCAGTTACCATCTGCAGTGATTTTGGAGCCCAGAAAAATAAAAGTCTGACACTGTTTCCACTGTTTCCCATTTATCAGAGAAATGCAAATCAAAACCACAATGAGGTACCATTTCATGTCAGTCAAAATGGCTGTGATCCAAAAGTCTACAAGCAATACATGCTGGACAGGGTGTGGAGAAAAGGGAACCCTCTTACACTGTTGGTGGGAATCAAAACTAGTACAGCCACTAAGGAGAACAGTGTGGAGATTCCTTAAAAAAAAAAAACTGGAAATAGAACTTCCATATGAAAGTTCTATTGCTGGGCATACACACCAAGGAAACCAGAATTGAAAGAGACACATGTACCCAAATGTTCATCACAGCACTGTTTCTAATAGCCAGGACATGGAAGCAACCTAGATGACCATCAGCAGACAAATGGATAAGAAAGCTGTAATACATATACACAAAGAAATATTACTCAGCCATTAAAAATAATACATTTGAATCAGTTCTAATGAAGTGGATGGGACTGGAGCCTATTATACAGAGTGAAGTAAGCCAGAAAGTAAAACACCAATACAGTATACTAATGCATATATATGGAATTTAGAAAGATGGTAATGATAAACCTATAACCCAGCAAAGGGAGATGTAGAATCTGTGGAAGAGGGACAAATGATTTGAAATGGCATTGAAACATATATAATATCATGTAAATCAGAATTTGATGTCTTTGGACTCTGTGGAAGAGGGATGGTACAGGGAGGTAGGGGGTGGGGATCTGATTTGGGAGAATGGCATTGAAAAATAATACAATATTTTAAAGTAATTAAACTTTAATTAAAATAAATATATAATTTATTTTAATTAAAGTTGCTGTCCTACATTCACGGGCATCACAACAACTTTATCTCCAACAACAATCTGGAAATCAGAATTGTTGCAACAGAACTGCATGGATGTGTGCCAAGTTTGATGCAAAATCCTAAAGAGTCTTCATTATTGACCTTGGGTTTATCAAATTTTAGATCTGGCTTCTGATAAATGACAGGATACTGGTGGTGTGGATTTTTTTTTTTTTGCTTGGCAGGGATGACCCAGAGGATCAAATCCATGGATGTGTACAGGACTGCCAAGGAGTCCCTAGGAGGTCTGGATCTGGATCTATTCCTTTATTTTTTTATTAAATTTATTTTAATTAGGGCTAACACTTTACAATATTGTCAGTAATTAGGTCAGCATCCTCCACAGAGGTCTGACACCACATACACAGGAGCTATCAGAATAAATGCATCTGCCACAAAACAAGAATCTGCCTAAACATTAAAACCACTATATTTTAATTTGTATTTGTAATTAAAAACTTTAATTTGATCAAATAAATAAACATTCTAATATATCTGGATAAAAATGAAGAATCTGGTATGACCCTAAGAAACACGTTTATAGTTTGGGTCTTGAACTGGTATGATCTTATTCAACAGAGCCAGACATTTGTAAATAAAAATTAAAATTAATTATAGGAATGTAAATAAATAAGGTCAAAGTTGAAAAAAAATTAAAAAATGTTCATGACCAAGATAATGATGAAGGTATAATGATTCACCTAGAAGACATCAATGTGAAGTCAATACAAACACACAGCTAGTGGAGGTGATGGAATTCCAGTTGAGCTATTTCAAATTCTGAAAGACGATGCTGTGAAAGTGCTGTGCTCAATATGTCAGAAAATTTGGAAAACTCAACAGTGACCACAGGACTGGAAAAGGTCAGTTTTCATTCCAATCCCAAAGAAAGACAATGTCAAAAAATGCTCAAACATTTGCACAATTGCACTCATCTCACATGTTAATAAAGTAATGCTCAAAATTCTCCAAGCCAGGCTTCAGCAATACATGAACTGTGAATTTCCAGATATTCAAGCCAGTTTTAGAAAAGGCAGAGGAACCAGTGATCAAATTGCCAACATCCGCTAGATTATCAAAAAAGCAAGAGAGTTCCAGAAAAGCATCTACTTCTGCTTTATTGATTATTCCAAAACCTTTGACTGTGTGGATCACAAATAACCTGTGGAAAATTCTGAAAGAGATGGGACCTGCCTTGGAGAAACCTATATGCAGGTCAGCAAGCAACAGTTAGAACTGGACATGGAACAACAGACTGGTTCCAAATAGGAAAAGGAGTATGCCAAGGCTGTATATTGTCACCCTGCTTATTTCACTTCTATGTAGAGTACATCATGAGAAACGTTGGGCTGAAAGAAGCACAAGCTAGAATCAAGACTGCCGAGAGAAATATCAAAAACCTCAGAAATGCAGATGACACCACCCTTATGGCAGAAAGTGAAGAGGAATGAAAAAGCCTCTTGATGAAAGTGAAAGAGAGAGTGAAAAAGTTGGCTTAAAGCTCAACATTCAGAAAATGAAGACCAGGCATCCGGTCCCATCTCTTCATTGGAAATAGATGGGAAAACAGTGGAAACAGTGTCAGACTTTATTTTGGGGGCTCCAAAATCACTGCAGTTGGTGACTGCAGCCATGAAATTAAAAGATGCTTACTCCTTGGAAGAAAAGTTATGACCAATCTAGATAGCATATTGAAAATCAGAGACATTACTTTGCCAACAAAGGTCCATCTAGTCAAGGCTAATGGCTTTTCCAGTGGTCATGTATGGATGTGGGAGTTGGACTGTGAAGAAGGCTGAGCACCAAAGAATTGATGCTTTTGAACTGTGGTGTTGGAGAAGACTCTTGAGAGTCCCTTGGACTGCAAGGAGATCCAAGCAGGCCATTCTGAAGGAGATCAGCCCTGGGATTTCTTTGGAAGGAATGATGCTAAAGCTGAAATTCCAGTACTTTGGCCACCTCATGTGAGGAGTTGACTCACTGGAAAAGACTCTGATGCTGGGAGGGATTGGGAGCAGGAGGAGAAGGGGACGACAGAGGATGAAATGGCTGGATGGCATCATTGACTCGATGGACGTGAGTCTGAGTGAACTTGGGAGTTGGTGATGGACAGGGAGGCCTGGTGTGCTGCGATTCATGGGGTCTCAAAGAGTCAGACACGACTGAGCGACTGAACTGAACTGAAATGTAGCCTTCAGAATTGGGAGAAAATAATAGCAGCTGAAAAACTAACAAAAAAAATTAATCTCCAAAATATGCAAGCTGCTCATGCATCTCAATACTGCTGCTAAGTCGCTTCAGTCGTGTCCGACTCTGTGCGACCCCATAGACGGCAGCCCACCAGGCTCCCTGTCCCTGGGATTCTCCAGGCAAGAACACTGGAGTGGATTGCCATTTCCTTCTCCAATGCATGAAAGTGAAAAGTGAAAGTGAAGTCTCCCAGTTGTGTCCAACTCCTGGCAACCCCATGGGCTGCAGCCCACCAGGCTCCTCCGTCCATTGGATTTTCCAGGCAAGAGTACTGGAGTGGGGTGCCATTGCCTTCTCCAATGCATCTCAATACTCAGCTACAAATACTACTCAGAAAAACTAATCAAAGAAGATATACAGATTACTAAGAGACACAGAAAAGTTGCTCAGCATCACTCATTATAAGAGAAGTGCAAATCAAAACCACATTGAGGTATCACTTCACACTGGTCAGACTGGCCATGATTAAAATATCTACAGTATAATTGCTGGAGAGGGTGTGGAGACAAGGAAACCTTCTTAAACTGTTGATGGGGATGCAAACTGGTGCAACCATTATGGAGAACTTTGTGGAGACTCCTTATAAAGTTGAAAATAGAAATGCCATATGACCCAGCAATCCCACTCTTGGGCATGAACCTCAAGGAAACTAGAATTGAAAGAAAAACAGTACTCTAGTGTTTATTGAAGCACTGTTTACAATAGCTAGGATGTGAAAGTGACCAAGAGGTCCATCAGCAGATGAATGGTTAAGGAAATTTTGCTACATATACATATGAAATATTACTCAGTTATAAGAAGTCATGCATTTGAGTCAGTACTAATGAGGTGGAAGAGCGTGAAACCTATTACACAGAGTGAAGGAACTAAGAAAGAGAAAGACAAAGCTGTATATTAACTCATATATGTGGAATTTAGGAAGATGGCCTATATGCAGGCCAGGAGGAGAGACAAACATCTAAAGAACATACTTTTGGACTCAGTGGGAGAAGGTGAAGGTGGGATGATTTGAGAAAATAGCATTTAAATGTGTACAGTGTTATATGTAAAAAATAGACGACCATTGTGAGGTTTTATAACATGAGTGCTATAGAATACCCATGTCACAACTTCTGAACTTGCAATCTAATACATGCATCAGCCACCAATGAGCCCACATCCTAGTGCACATCATGCACGTTCTGAGCTTGCAGCCTGGAGCTCTCATTTTGCCCCTTCTGACCCATGATCCAGGGTAGGCATGTGGTAACTGCTGAATTTGCACTTTATGGGAGGCCACACAAACTTATTAAACCTTCATTCTAGTGCAAACCTGCTGCATCTTGAACTTGAACTCTGGAGCAGGCATCTTGCCACTACTAATACTGTTTATCATCACCTAGTGTTTCACTGTCATGACATGCTTCCATTGCTTCTTCATCTCCTCTGGTCATCACTCTGAGTCATTTATCACCATCCAGTGTTTATTTCAGTCCTGTAACCTGTTTTGAGTGCTTGTTCAACCCACTCCAGGTCAAATATATCTAGTATTCAGTGCTGTGACAGGTTAAGTGTTTCTTCATCCTCCCCTGTTTAAACACACTGTAGTTTACCACACTTAGTGTTTCAGTTCTGTGACATGCTTCTGTCCACTCCAGGTCTAACACATTCAGTAGATTATCATCATCCAATGGTTTAACTGTGGAACATTCCACGAGTCTTCTTCATGCACCCCATGTCAAATATACCCAGTAGCTTATCACCATCCTGTGTTTCAGTGCAGTGACATGATTCAAGTGTTTCTTCATTTTCTCCAGGTAAAGCACACTCAATAGTCTGTCACCAATGTTTCACATGTGATTCTTCTTAATTTATTTATTTGGCTTTGTTGGGTCATAACTGTGTCACGTAAGATAGTCTTTGAGACAAGCCAACTCTCACCATGGCATGCAGTCTCTGGAGTGTGAGAACTTCAGTATTTGCAGCTGTGCAGGTTTAGTTACTCTGTAACATATGTGATGTTAGTTTCCCAATCAGGGATTGAACCTTCATCCCCTACACTTCAAGGTGGATGCTTAACCACTGGACCACCAGGAAAGGCCCTGTGACATGCTTTAAGTGCTTGATTTTACACTCCATCTCAAAAAGACGCATTGTTTGATGGGAATATATCACCATCCAGGGTTGCAAAGATTTGACATGCTTCAAGAACTTCTTCATCCACACTGGTCAAATACAACCAGGTGTATATCACCATGTAGTGCCATACCATGCACTTCTTCATTGATTACTCATTGAGCACATCCAATAGATTATCATCATCTACTGTTTCAGTGCAGTGACACCATCTCCATCCAGTGTTTCACTGTTGTGACATGCTTTCAGTGTTTCTTTATCCACCCCAGGTCAAACATACTTTTCATTATCCACACTTCAGAGAGGAGGTTCAGCCACATCTTTGTCCACCCCAACTAAAATAGACTCAGCAGCTTATCACTTCCTGCTTTTCACTGCTGTCACAAGTTCAAGTGCATCTTTATCAAACACACCAGTAGTTTATCACCATCCAGTATTTCCAAGCTGTGACACAAACTGGTTTATCATCCAGACTGGAAAAATATATCCAGTAGCTTATCAAAGTAAGTGTTTCAGTGCTGTGATGTGATTCAAGTGCCTCTTCATCCACTCTCTGGAAATACACACTCTGTAGTTTATTACCATTCAGTGCTCAGTGCCTTGACATATGACATGCTCCAAATGCTTCTTTGTCCACCTGGTGTCAAATACTCAATAGTTAATCAACATCTCTATTTCAGCATATGCTTCTTTGTCAATCCTGGCCCATCAATCCTAGGAGTTTACCATCCTTCAGTGTTTCAGTGCTGTGATATGCTTCATGTTCTTCATCCTCTCTTGTAAAACATACTCATTTGTGTATCATCATCCTGTATTCAGTACAGTGATATGCTTCAAGTGCTTAATAGTCCACATCAGTCTAACGTTCCCAGCATTTTATCATTAGCCAAGGTTTCAGCGCTGTAACTTGTGGCATATATTAGGTGTTTGTTTGACCCCCAGAGATCAAACTCAACAAGTCTTTTATCACCATTCAGTCTATCAGTACTGTGACATATAACAGTGCTTACTTATCTACTCTGGGTTAATACACACATCCATTCTTTCAGTGCTGATTAATTCACAAGGTCTTCCTCAACTATCCTGTTTCAAATACATACAGTAGTTTATCAACATCCAATGTTTAAGTGCTGTGACACACTTCAGGTGCTTCTTTATTTACCTCTGATTGATGTTTTTCAGTCACACAGTCATGTCCAGCTCTTTGCCACCCCATGAACTACAGCACACTAGGCTTCCCTGTCCTTCACTATCTCCTGGAATTTGCTCAAAATCATGCCCATTGAGACAATTATGCCAACAGTCAACCATTTTATTCTCTATCACACTCATCCCCACCTGCTTACAATCTTACCCAGCATTAGTGTCTTTTCTAATGATTTGGCTCTTTGCATCAGGTGGCCAAAATATTGCAACTTCAGCATCAGTCCTTCCAATGAGTAGTCAGTGTTGATTTCCTTTAGGACTGACTGGTTTGATCTCTTTGCAGTTCAAGGGACTCAAGAGTCTTCTCCAGCACCACAGTTCTAAAACATCAATTATTTGGCATTCAACCTTCTTTATGGTTCAGATCTCACATCCATGCACGACTACTGGGAAAACCATACCTTGATTATATGGACCTTTGCCAGCAAAGTGATGTCTCTGGTTGCATATGTTGTCTAGGTTGGTCATAGCTTTTCCTCCAAGAAGCAAGTGTCTTTTAACTTCATGGCTTCAGTCACAATGCAGTGATTTTGGAACTCACAAAAATAAAAATCTGTTGCAGTTTCCTTTGTGTCCTGATCTATTTGCTATCAAGTACTTTGGCCATCTCATGTGAAGAGTTGACTCATTGGAAAAGACTCTGATGCTGGGAGGGATTGGGGGCAGGAGGAGAAGGGGGACAACAGAGGATGAGATGGCTGGATGGCATCACTGACTCCATGGACGTGAGTCTGAGTGAACTCTGGGAGTTGGTGATGGACAGGGAGGCCTCATGTGCTGCAATTCATGGGATCACAAAGAGTCAGACACGACTGAGTGACTGAACTGAACTGAACTGATGGGACTGCATGACATGATCTTAGTTTTTTGAATGTCGAGGTTTAAGCCAGCTTTTTTAATCCCCACTTTCATCTCAGCAAGGAGCTCTAATTCCTCTTCTGCTTTCTGTCATCTGCATGTCTGAGTTTACTGATATTTCTCCCAGAAATTTTGATTCCAGCTTGTGCTTCCAGTCTGACATTTTGCATGATATACTCTGCATGTAAGTTAAATAAGTGGGGTGACAATAAAACAGCCTTGATGTACTCCTTTACCAGTTCTAAACAAGTCCCTTGTTCCTGCCTGATTCTGTTACTTCTTGACATGCATACACATTTCACAGGAGCCAGGTAATGTGGTCAAATATACACATCTCTTTAAGAATTTTCCACAGTTTCAGTGACCCACACAGGCAAAGGCTTTAGCCTAGTGAATGAAGCAGAAGTAGATCATTTTCTGGAATTCCCTTCTTTTTCTATGATCCAATGAATGTTGGCAATTTGGTCTCTGGTTCCTCTGTCTTTCCTAATCCTATTTGTACATTTGAAAGTTCTCAGTTCACATATTGTAGAAACCTAGATTGAGGAATTTTGAGCATTACATTGCCAGCATATGAAATGAGCACAGAATGTGCAATAGTTTGAGCATTCCATCACAATGCCCCTCTTTGGGAACAGAGTGAAACTGAAACTGACCTTTTCTGTCCTGTGGTCATTGATGACTTTTCCAAATTTCCTGGCACATTGAGTGAAGCATTTTAACAGCATTATTATTATTATTATTTTAATTTGAAATAGCTGAGCTTCAATTCTATCACCTCGACTAGCATTGTGGTAATTCTTCCTAAGATCCACTTGACTTCACACCCCAGGTTGTCTGCTCTATGTGAGTGATCACACCATTATGGTTATCTAGGTGATTAAGTGGAGAAGACAATGGCACCCCACTCCAGTACTCAAGCCTGGAAAATTCCATGGATGGAGGAGCCTGGTAGGGTGCAGTCCATGGGGTCACGAAGAGTCAGACACAACTGAAGTGACTTAGCAACAGCAGCAGCAGGAGCAGCAGGTGATTAAGACCTTTCTTTGGTACAGTTCTTCTCTTATACTCTTGCCAACACTTCATCACATTTTCTGCTTCTGCTAGGTTCATACCACTTCTGTCCTTGATTGTGCCCATGTTTGCATGAAATATTTCCTTGGTGTCTCTAAGTTTCTTGGCAAGATTTCTAGTCTTTCCTATTCTATTGTTTCCTTTATTTTTTTATTTGCATTAAACATGCACAATATTAAATCCCCATCCAGTGTTTAAGTGCAGATATGCTTCAAGTGTTTTTTAATCCACTCCAGAACAAATTAATGTGATAGCTTATCACCATCCATTTTTTCTGTATTGTGACATGTTTTGAGCCTCCTCCATTCCCTCCAGGTAAAACACACCCTGTAAATTATCATCATTCATTGATGCTGTGCTATTACAGGCTTCAAGTGTCCCTTTGTCTGATTGAGTCAAACACTCCCTGTAGTTTACCACTACCCAGTGTTCCAGTACTGTGGCATGCCTCATGTACTTCTTTATCCTCTCCAAATAAAATATGGTCAGTAGCTTATCACAATTACTGTTTCGGTTCTGTGATGAGTTTCAAGTTCTTCTTTAATTCATTCTAGATAAAACACAATGGTCCCATGTTTTTACTCTGTGCCACCATGCTTCCAGTTTCTCTTCATTCAACATATATCAAACACACTCCATAGTTTATCACCATCCAGTGTTTCAGTGCTGTTTCCCTCTTCAACTGTTTCTTCATTCTCTGCAGAAAATACACAACCAATAATTTATCACAATCCAGTGTGTTAATTCTGGTATATGTTTCAAAAGATCCTTTGTCCACCAAAGGTTGACCACACTCTTAGTTTATCACCATCCATTGATTCAGTGCTGTAACAAACTTTCATTGATTTTTCAACTACTGCAGGTCATCATACACAATGAATTATCATGATCCAGTTTCAGTGTTGCAACATGCTTCTTGTGCTTCTTTCCCTATACAAGATCAAACACAGACCATCTGAAGTGTGTACATATAGTGTTTCAGTCGTGAAACACACTTCAAGTGGTTCTTCATTCACTCCACGTCAAATACACCATATAGGTTATCAACATTCATTGTTTCAATGCTGTGACACATTTCAATGCCTGCTTCACTAAGTCCCAGTCAAACACATCCAGTGTTTTGCCACTATCTAGGGTTTCAGATCTGTTACATGCTTCAAGTGCTCCTGAAACTACTCAAGGTCAAATGCACTCAGTAGCTTTGTTGTTGCTGGTTGTTATTTGTTGTTCAGTCAGTCATCCCAGCTCTTCATAATCCCATGGACTGCAGCATATCATGCCTTCTTGTCCTTCACCATCTCCCAGAGCTTGTTCAAACTCATTGGGTCAGTGATGCCATCCAACCATTTTGTCCTCTACCATCCCCTTCTCCTGCTCCAATCTTTTCCAGCATCAGAGTGTTTTCCAATGAGTTGGCTCTTCACATCAGATAGCCATAATATTGGAGCTTCTGCCTCAGCATCAGCCCCTCCAGTGAATTTTCAGGATGGATTTCCTTTAGGGTTGACTGGATTGATTTCCTTGCAATCCAAGGGACTCACAAGAGTCTTCTCCAAGATTGCAGTTCAAAAGTATCAATTCCTTAATGTTCAGCCTCCTTTATGGTATAACTTACATTGGCACATGACTACTGAAAAAAAACAAAAACATAGATTTGACTATATGGACCCTTGTTGGCAAAGGAATGCCTCTGCTCTTTAACATGCAGACTAGGTTTGTCACAGCTTTTCTTCCAAGAAATAAGTGTCATTTAATTTCATAACTTCAGTCACCATCTGCCATGGTTTTGGAGTCCACGAAAACAGAAGTCTGTCACCGTTTCCATTGTTTTTCCATCTATTTGTCATGAAATGATAGGACCAGATGCCATGATCTTAGTTTTTTGAATGTTGAGTCTTAAGCCAGCTTTTTCACTCTCCTCTTTCTCCTGCATCAAGAGGCTCTTTAGATATTCTTTGCTTTATGCCATATGGGTGGTGTCATCTGCATATCTGATGTTATTGATATTTCTATTTTCCTCTTAATTTCTGCTTGTGTTTCCTTCAGCCCAGCATTTTCCAAGATGTGATCTGCATATAAGTTAAATAAACAGGGTGACAATATAGTAGATTTTTTCCCCCCAATTTCAAACCATCTGTTTTTCTGTATCTTGTTCTCACTGTTGTTTCTTGACCTGGATACAGGTCTTTCAGGAGGCAGGTAGGTAGTCTGATATTTCCAAGTCTTTAAGAATTTTCTGCAGTTTGTTATGATCCACACAGTGGATTTTTACCATAGTAATGAAGCAGAATATATATATATTATATATATATATATATATATATATATAATTCTCTTTGCTTTTGCCATGATCCAATGGATGTTGCCAATTTGACCTCTGGTTTCTGCCTTTTCTAACTCCAGTTTGAACATCTGCAATTTCTAGGTTAATGTGCTGTTGAAGTCTAACCTGGAGAATTGTGAGCATGCCTTTGTTCAATTCACTTCAGTTGCTCAGTTGAGTCTGACTTTTTGTGACCCCATGGACTGCAGCATGTCAGGCCTCCCTGTCCATCACCAAGTCCTGGGGTTTACTGAAATTCAGGTCCTTTGAGTCGGTGATGCCATCCAACCATCTGTCCTCTTCTGTCCTCTGTCCTCCCCTTCTCCTCCCTCTTTCAATCTATCCCAACATCAGGGTCTTTTCAAATGAGTCAGCTCTTCACATTAGGTGGCCAAAGTATTGGTGTTTCAGCTTTAATATCAGTCCTTCCAATGAATATTCAGCATTGATCTCCTTTAAGATGGACTGGTTGGATCTCCTTGCAGTCCAAGGGACTCTCAAGAATCTCCTCCAACACCACAGTTCAAAAATACTTTGGTGCTCAGCTTTCTTTATAATTCAACTATCACATCCATACATGCCTACTGGAAAAATCATAGTCTTAACTAGATGGAACTTTGTTGGCATATTTACATCTCTGCTTTTTAATATGCCATCTAGGTTATTCATAAATTATCTTCCAGGAGTTAGTGTGTGAAATAAGGGCAGTTTTGTGATACTCTGAACATTCCTTTGCATTGTCCTTCTTTGGATTTCAAATGAAAAACTGACCTTTTCCAGTCCTGCAGTCACTGTTGAGTTTTCCAAGTTTTCTGGCATACTGAGTGCAGCACTTCAACAGTATCATCTTTTAGAATTTGAAATAGCTCAGCTGGTATTCCATCATCTCCACTATCTTTGTTGGTTGTGATGCTTTCAAAGAGCCACTTGACTTCACACTCCAAGATGTCTGGCCATAGGTGAGTGATCACCTTGATAATCTTGGTTATCTGGGTCATTGGGATCTTTCTGGATAGTTCTTCTATGTATTCTTGCCACTACTCCTTAATAACTTCCACTTCTTTTAGGTTCATACATTTCCTGTCCTTTATTGTGCCCATATGTGCATGAAATACTACCTTAATATCTTTTATTTTCCTGAAGAGATCTCTAGTCTTTCCCAGTCTATCATTCCCACTCAGTAGTTTAGCAACATTTATTGTTTTATGGATGTGACATGCTTCCAGTGTTTCTTCTTCCACTTGAATTCCAACACTCCCAGTAGTGTATCACAATCCCATGTTTCAGAACTGAGACCTGCTTTATCTTCTTCTTCTCAACCCCAGATCAAACATTTCAGTACTTTATTACCATAGAGTATTCAGTGCATTAGCATGTGACATTTTCCAGTGTTTCCTTGTCACCTGGGACTAATCACCTAGTGATATAACTGTCATCCTCTATTTTAGTGCTGTTACACAGTTCAAGTGCTTCATTTTCTGAAGATAAAACACACTCATCATCCAGGGTCTTGATGCAGAGACATGCTTGAAGAGCTTCTTCATCCACCTAGTCAAACACTCCCAGGAGTTTTTCACCATCCAGTGTTCAAGTTCTGTGACATGCTTCAAGTGTTTCTTTGTGTACACTGGATCAAACACACCCAGTAGTTTGACATTATCCAATGTTTCAATTATGCAACATACTTCTGGGTTTCTTCATTCTCTCAGGTCATCATACCAAGTAGTTTATCACCATCCAGTGTTTCAGAGTTACAACATGCTTCCAGAGCTTTTTTTTCTCCCTGAGTCAAACATACCAAGTAGCTTGTCCCCATCCACTTTTGAGTTCTGTGAAATGGTTCATGTGCTTCTTGTCCACCCTAAATCAAGCACACTCAATAGTTTGTCACCACCCAGTGTTTCATGTTGGTGACAAGGTTCTGATACTTCCTCATGCACTCTGGGTCATACCCAGAGTCAACATGGGTCAGGTTGTTTATCACCTCCTGTTTCAGTTTTTTGACATGCTTCAAATGCTTCTTGTCCATCCTGGGTCAAACACACTGGTAGTTTAGCAACATCCAATGTTTCAGTACTGTAACATATTTCAAGAATTTTGTCATACACCACCATTCAGAAATACCCAATATTTTATCAGCATTCCATGCCTCAGTTAGAGGACTTGCCTCAAGTGCTTCTTCACAACCCTAGATAAAACACACCCAGTAGATTATCACCATCCATTGTTTCAGTTTTATGGCATGCTTCCAGGATTTTTCCATCCTCACCAGGTCAAATACACTCAGCAGTTAACACCATCCAATGTTTTACTGTGTGACATTCCTCAAGTTCAGACAGTTAACACCATCCAATGTTTTACTGTGTGACATTCCTCAAGTCTTCTTCATCATCCCAAGTCAAACACATCCATAACATTCACCACCTACTGTTTAAATGCCAAGATACACTTCAATGGTGTGTTCATTCACCCCATTTAAATACATTCACTAATTTATCACCATACAGTGTTGAAGTTCAGTGATATGCCTCAAGTGCTTCTCCCTCCATTCAATGTCAAACCCAGCTGGTAATTATTGACCATTCAGTGTTTCATTTTGTGACATGCTTCAGATCAAATCAGATCAGATCAGATCAGTCGCTCAGTCATGTCCAACTCTTTGCAACCCCATGAATTGCAGCACGCCAGGCCTCCCTGTCCATCACCAACTCCCGCAGTTCACTGAGTCTCACGTCCATCAGGTCAGTGATGCCATCCAGCCATGTCATCCTCTCTCATCCCCTTCTCCTCTTGCCCCCAATCCCTCTCAGCATCAGAGTCTTTTCCAATGAGTCAACTCTTCACATGAGGTGGCCAAAGTAAAGGAGTTTCAGCTTTAGCATCATTCCTTCCAAAGAAATCCCAGGGCTGATCTCCTTCAGAATGGACTGGTTGAATCTCCTTGCAGTCCAAGGGACTTTCAAGAGTCTTCTCCAACACCAGTTGAAAAGCATTAATTCTTCGGTGCTCAGCCTTCTTCACAGTCCAACTCTCACATCCATACATGACCACAGGAAAAACCATAGCCTTGACTAGATGAAACTTTGTTGGCAAAGTAATGTCTCTGCTTTTGAATATGCTATCTAGGTTGGGCATAACTTTCCTTCCAAGGGGTAAGCGTCTTTTAATTTCATGGCAGCAGTCATCATCTGTAGTGATTTTGGAGCCCATAAAAATAAAGTCTTACACTGTTTACACTGTTTCCCTATCTATTTCCCATGAATTGATGGGACTGGATGTCATGATCTCTGTTTTCTGAATGTTGAGCTTTAAGCTTCAAGGGCTTCTCTATTCACCCAGGATAAACATGCCCAAGATTATTTAAAAAAAAAAAGAAAGAAAGAAAGAAAGAAAAAATCACCCTTTAAGGGGTGTTCAGTTCAGTTCAGTCACTCATTCATGTCCAACTCTTTGTTATCCCATGAACCGCAGCAAACCAGGCCTCCCTGTCCATCACCAACTCCCATGGGTTTGGGAGTAAACCCATGTCCATGGATCGATGATAGCATCCAAACATCTCATCCTCTGACATCCCCTTCTCCTCCTGCCCTCAATCTTTCCCAGCATCAGGATGTTTTCAAATGTCAGCTCTTCACATCAGGTGGCCAAATTATTGGAGTTTCAGCTTCAACATCAGTCTTTCTAATGAACCCTAAAGACTGGTTTACTTTAGGATGGACTGGTTTGATCTCCTAGCAGTCCAAGGGACTTTCAAGAGTCTTTTAAACACCACAGTTCAAAAGCATCAATTCTTCAGTGCTCAGCCTTCCTTATAGTCCAACACTTACATCCATACATAACCACTGGAAAAACCATAGCCTTGACTAGATGCACCTTTGTTGACAAACTAAAGTCTCTGTTTTTTAATATGCTGTCCAGGTTGGTCATACCTTTCCTTCCAAGGAGTAAGTGTCTTTTAATTTCATGGCTGAAGTCACCATCTGCAGTGATTTTGGAGTCCAGAAATATAAATCATCTACTGTTTCCACTGTTTCCCCATCTATTTGCCATGAAGTGATGGCATCGGATACCATGATCTAAGTTTTTTGAATGTTGAGCTTTAAGTCAACTTATTCACTCTCCCTGTTTCACTTTCATCAAGGGGCTCTTTAGTTCTTCACTTTCTGCCATAAGGGTGGTGTCCTCTGCATATTTGAGGTTATTGATATTTCTCCATCAAACTTGATTCCACCTTATGATTCCTCTAGCCCAGCATTTCTCATTATGTACTCTGTGTAGAAGTTAAATAAGCAGGGTGACAATTATACAGCCTTGAGGTATGCCTTTTCCTATTTGGAACCAGTCTGTTGTTCTATTTCCAATTCTAACTGTTGCTTCCTGATCTGCATACAGGTTTATCAAGAGGAAGGTCAGGTGGTCTGGTATTCCCATCTGTTTCAGAATTTCCCAAAGTTTATTGTAATTCAGTCAAAGTCTCAATAAAACTGGAGTAGATCTTCTTCTGGAACTGTCCTGGTTTTTCAATGATCCAGTGAATGTTGGCAATTTGATCTTGGTTCCTCTGCCTTTTTGAAAACCAGCTTGGATATCTGGAAGTTCACGGTTGATGTATTTCTGAAGCATGGCTTGGATAAATTTGAGCATTAATTTAGTAGTGTGTGAGATGAGTGCAACTGTGCAGTAGTTGGAGAATTCTTTGGCATTGCCTTTCTTTGGGATTGGAGTGAAAACTGACATTTTCCAGTCCTGTGGCCAGTGGTGAATTTTACCAAATTTGGTGGCATGTTGAGTGCAGCTCTTTCATAGCATCATCTTTTGGGATTTCAAATAGTTCAACTGGAATTCTATCACCTCAACTAGCTTTCTTTGTAGTGATGCTTACTAAAGCCCACTTGAGTTCACATTCCAGGATGTCTGGCTCTAGGTGAATGATCACATCATCGTGATTATCTGGGTAATGAATATTTTTTTTTTACAGTTCTTCTGTGTATTTTTGCCACCTCTTCTTAATATCTTCTGCTTCTGTTAGGCCATTACCATTTCTGTCCTTTATTTAGCCCATCTTTGCATGAAATATTTGCTTTTTATCTCTATTTTTTTTTTTTTTTTTGAGAAGATCTCTAGTCTTTCCCATTCTATTGTTTTCCTCTATTTCTTTGCTTCAATGGGTATGGCACAATTCAAATGCTTCTCTTCCCACTCTGGCCAGTCATAGCCAATATTTTGTACCAACCATTGTCCAGTACTGTGACATATGACCAATTTCAATTCATCAATGAAGTGAGTAAAACAACATCCAGGAGTTTATCAACACACAGTGTTTCATGGCTGCCACTGGATTCAAGTACTTCTTCACCCACTGCAGTTTAACATAGTCGTTTATCACCATCCATCGTTTCAGTACACTGACATGCTTCAAATGCTTCTACATTAACCCTGGTGCAAAATTTCTAGTAGTTATAAACAGCCAGTGTTTTAGTTTTGGAGCATGACCCAATGGCCTCTTCATTCTCGCCCATAAACCAAACTCTGTGTTTTGTCACCATCCAGTGTTTACATACTGTGACATACTTAAAGAGCTTCATCATCAACCCTAGATCTAGACAGTCAGTATTTTATCACCATACCAGAGTTTCAGTGGTGTGACATGATTTGAAATTTTGTTTGTCCACACTGAGGCATACACAGCCAGTAGTTAATCATCCTCCAGTGTTTCAGGGCTTTGATAAGATTAAATGTGTTCTTGGTCCCACTGATATCAATATGCTTACCATTGATAGCCATCTTGTTTCACTGCTGTGACATAATGTCAACTGCTTCTTCATCCATTCCTGTGTCAAAAAAACCCAGTAGTTTTTTTTTTTTTTTTTCCCATCTAGTGTTAGTGTTCAGTACTATGAAATGATTTCTGGAGACTCTGTGTCCATCCCAGTTCAAACATAGCCAGTATTTTCAATCAATGCTTCAGTGATGTCACATGCTTCAAGTGCTTTCTTCATTCACTCGATATCAGGTACATTCAGTCGTTTATAAACATCCAATGTTTTAGTTGTGTGACATGCTTCAAATATTTCTCTAATCCATTTGAGATGAAACATATCCAGTAGCTTATGACCATCCAATGTTTCAGTGCTGTGACATGTTTCAAGTGCTTCTTCTTCTACTCCATGTTAAACACAAGCAATAGTTTATCACCATCAATTGTTTCAGTTCTGTAACATTCTTCAAGTCTTTTTTCATATACTCTGGTTCAAATACACCTGGCAGTTGTTCACCATCAAGTGTTTAGTTCTGTGATATGTTTCAACGGTTTCTGTACATACCAGTTCATACACACTCATACATTTATCACCATCCTGTGTTTTAGGGCTGTCATATGGTTAAATGAGTCCCATCCTACCCCAGGTCAAACACACCCAGTATTCATAAAAATCCATGCTTTCAGCTAGGTGATACATTTCAAGTGTTTTATCATCCATTCTTGGAAGATACATCCAATAATTTATCGCATTCCAGTGTTTCAGTGCTCTGAAGTTTTTAAGTGTTTTTGCATCCAAATAACTTCAGCATGAATAATAGATTATAACCATCACTGTTTCAGTTTTATGACATGACTTAAGTACATCTTCATCTACTTTAGGTGGAACACACTCAATAATTACCACCATCCTGTAAATCGGAGGTAAAACATTCTTGGAATGCTTCTTTGTCTACTGTTGGGTCAAACACACCTAGTAGTTATTCACCATTTAGTGTTTCAGTGCTGTGATGACTTCCACTGCTTCTTCGTGTACTACAGGTCATCACACCAAGTATCTTGCAACTACTAGCTTGCACTCTAGAGAATATATCTCTCCACTACTGAGACTGAGTTGTAGAGCATGCATCTCACGACTACTAAGACCCCATTCTAAGCACACGTGACACTTCTGCAGTGCCTAAACTCTGGAGGAAATGTGACAACAGTATTGATTCTGTATTCTAGAACACACATCATACCATTACTGAACCAGTGTTCTACAGAAGGCTTAGTGCAACTACTGAGCTTGCATTCTGGAAGTATCATCCTACCTCTACTGAGTCAACACTATATGGCATACGTGATCCAACGTCTGAGTTTGCACTATGGAATACACATTATGCCACTACTGAGTAAGCTCTAGTGTACACATGACAAAGAACTGATCCCCACATCAAAAGACAATGCCAAAAATTATTCAAAGTACTGGCCAATTGTGCTCATTTCACATACTAAGCAAAATAATGCTCAAAATTCTTGGAGCTAGGTTTCAAAGTATGTGAACCAATACACTGGATTTAGAAAAGGCTGAGGAATGAGGGCTTATACTGCCCAGCTCCATTGCCTACTAGAAAAAGTAGGAAGTCAAGAGACACCTGGAGTAACAGGCAAGTTCAACCTTGGAGTACACATGAAGCAGGGCACAGGCTAACAGAGTTTCCTAAGAGAACTCACCATTCATAGCAAACACCCTCTTCCAGCAACATAAGAGATGAGTCTAGAGATGATCAATGCTGAAATCAGATTGATTATGTTCTTTGCAGCTGAAGAAGGAGAAGCTCTATACAGTCGGCCAAAACAAGACTGAGCAGTGACATGGCTCAGATCATGAATGCCTTAAAGCAAAGTTCAGACTTAAATTGAGGAAAGTATGGAAAACCACTAGACCATTTGGGTTTGACTGAAATCAAACCCTTATGATTACACAGTGGATATGACAAATCATTTTGAAGGATTAGATCTTATAGACAGACTGCCTGGAGAACTATGGACCAAGGGTCATGACATTCTGCATGAGACAGTGATCAAGAGCATACCCAAGAAAAATAAATGCAAAAAGGCAAAAGGGTTGTCTGAGGAGGCCTTACAAATAGCTTAGAAAAGAAGAGAAGCTAAAGGCATAAGAGAAAATGAAAGATAATCTCCTTGCTGATCTTTGGTAATCCAGTTTCCCAAAGAACAGCAAGGAGAGATAAGAAAGCCTTCCTCAGTGGTCAATGCAAAGCAATAGAGAAAAACAATAGAATGGCAAAGAACAGACATCGCCTCAAGAATGTTACAGATATCAAGGGAACATTTCATGCAAAATGGGCACAATAAAGAAGAGAAACAATATGGACCTGACAGAGGCAGAATATATTAAGAAGTGGTGGCAAGAATATGCAGAACTGTACCAAAAAAAAAAAAAAAAAAAAAAAGATAATGACCCAGATAACCGTGATGGTGTCTTTACTCACCTAGAACCAGACATCCTGGAGTGTGAAATCATGTAGCCCTTAGTAATTCTCTATGAACAAAGTTACTAGAGGTGATGGGTTTCCAGTTGTGCAATTTCAAGTCCTACCAGATTATGCCATTAAAATACTGCACTCAATATGCCAGGAAATTTGGAAAGCTCGGCATTGGCCACAGAACTGGAAAAGGTTAGTTTAAACTCCGATCCCAAAGAAAGGCTATGCCAAAGAATGTTCAAACTACCACACAATTGCATGCATCTCACAAGCAAGCAAAATGATGCTCAAAGTTCTCCAAGCCAGGCTTCAACAGTACATCAACCAAGAATTTCCAGATGTTAAAGCTGGATTTAGAAAAGTCAGAGGAACCAGAGATCAAATTGCCAACATCCACTGGATCAGAGAAAAAGCAAGAGAGTTCAAGAAAAACATCTACATCTGATTTGGACTATGCCAAAGGTTTTGACTGTGTGGATGACAACAAACTATGGAAAATTCTTGAAAAGATGCAAATACCAGATCTCTTTAGCTGCCTCCTGAGAAATCTGTAGGCAGATCAAGAAGCAACAGTTAGAACTGGACATGGAACAATGCACTAGTTTCAAATTGGGAAAGGAGTACATCAAGGCTGTATATTGCTATGTGGCTTATTTAACTTATATTCAGAGCACATCGTGTGAAATGCCAGGCTGGATGAAGCTCAAACAAGAATCAGGATTGCCTGGAGAAATATCAATAACCTCAGATATGCACTTGACACCACATATATGACAGAAAGTGAAGAATAACTAAAGAGCCTGCTGATGAAAAGAAAGAAGAGAGTGAAAAACCTGGCTCAAACCTCAACATTGAAAAAATGAAGATCATGGTATCTGGTCCCATCACTTCACGTCAAATAGGGAAAACATGGGGAAAAATGGAAACAGTGATAGACTTTATTTTTTCGGGCTCCAAAATCACTGCAGATGGTGACTGGAGCCATGAAAATAAAAGGTGCTAGATCCTTGGAAGAAAAGCTGTAACCATCTAAAGAGCATATTCAAAAGCAGAGGCATAACTTTGCAATTATGGGAGAGTTGAAGTATACAGGAAGATGAGCATGGAATAATTGATGATTTTGAACTGTGTTGTTGGAGAATACTCTTGAGAGTCCCTTGGACTGCAAGGAGATCAAAGCAGCCAATCCTGATGGAAATCAGCCCTGAATATTCATTGAAAGTACTTTTGCTGAAGCTGAAACTCTGATACTTTGGCCATCTGATGCAAAGAACTGACTATAGGAAAAGACCCTGATGCTGGGAAAGCTTGAGGGCAGAAGGAGCAGGGCCTAGCAGAGGATGAGATGGTCAGATGGTACAACTAATTTGATGCACATGAGTTTGAGCAAACTCTGGGAGTTAGTGATGGACAGTGAGGCCTCGTGTGCTGCAGTCCATGGTGCTGCAGAGAGTTGCTATCACTGAGCAACTGAACAACAGCAGAATAATATATTTCAGTAAGAAGTGAAGACACAACTTTCAAGAAGATACTCAGAGAAAAATAGAGAAAAATTATCAATCCACTGCTCATACAGCCATTTTTACTGCTATTGAAACAAGTTTTTTCATATTTAAATGTGACTTTCCTGAAGCATGTGAATTCTATTTTTTTTTTAATCTCAGAGAGGTGTATAGAGATCTTGTGATGCACAGAGAAATGCCAGTTCTCACAGATTCCTTTAATAAAATTATGATGTACTTAAGGAGTTAGAGGTCTTTTTTCCATGGGAATGAAATATTTTGATGAGTAACTCTTTAATTCTTTAGAAAACATTAATTACTATAATCAAATTAGTTTGGAATATTTGTAGTCTTTCCTTCAGTATCAGAAGATACTACAGCCCTAATAATAATGCAGGGTTTTCCAAACAAAATCCTTCAACAGAACAGCTCACTACACTCTAAAAGCACTGCAATCCCTATCAATCTACCAATGGTGTTTTTCACGGAGCTAGAACAAATAATATTTCACAATTTGTATGGAAACACAAAAAACCTCGAATAGCCAAAGCAATCTTGAGAAAGAAGAATGGAACTGGAGGAATCAACCTGCCTGACTTCAGAATCTACTACAAAGACACAGTCATCAAGACAGTATGGTACTAGCACAAAGACAAAAATATAGATTAATGGAACAAAATAGAAAGCCCAGAGATAAATCCAGGCAACTATGACCACCTTATCTTTGACAAAGGAGGCAAGGATATACAATGGATTAAAGATAATCTCTTTAACAAATGGTGCTGGGAAAACTGGTCAACCACTTGTAAAAGAATGAAACTAGAACACTTTCTAACACCATACACAAAAATAGACTCAAAATGGATTGAAGATCTAAATGTAAGACCATAAACTATAAAACTGCTAGAGGAGAACATAGGCAAAACACTCTGCAACATAAATCACAGCAGGATCCTCTATGACCCACCTCCCAGAATATTGGAAATAAAAGCAAAAATAAAAAAATTAGACCTAATTAAACTTAAAAGCTTCTGCAGAACAAAGGAAACTATTAGCAAGGTGAAAAGACAGCCTTCAGAAAGGGAGAAAATAATAGCAAATGAAGCAACTGACAAAGAAGCTAATCTCAAAAATATACAAGCAACTCCTGCAGCGCAATTCCAGGAAAAAAAAAAAAAAAACTACCTAATCAAAAATGGGCCAAAGATCTAAATAGACCTTTCTCCAAAGAAGACATACAGATGGCTAAGAAACACATGAAAAGATACTCAACATCACTCATTATCAGAGAAATTAAAATCAAAACCACAGTGAGGTACCATTTCACACCAGTCAGAATGGCTGCCATCCAAAAGACTACAAGCAATACATGCTGGAGAGGATGTGGAGAAAAGGGAACCCTCTTACACTGTTGGTGGGAATGCAAACAAGTACAGCCACTATGGAGAACAGTGTGGAGATTCCTTAAAAAACTGGAAATAGAACTTCCTTATGACCCAACAATCCCACCACTGGGCATACACACCGAGGAAACCAGAACTGAAAGAGACGTGTACCCCAATGTTCATCACAGCACTGTTTCTAATAGCCAGGACATGGAAGTAACCTAGATATCCGTCAGCAGATGAATGGATAAGAAAGCGGTGGTACATATAAACAATGGAGTATTACTCATCCATTAAAAAGAGTACATTTGAATCAGTTCTAATGAGGTGGATGGAACTGGAGCCTATTATACAGAGTGAAGTAATCCAGAAAGAAAAACACCAATACAGTATACTAATGCATATGTATGGAATTTAGAAAGATGGTAATGATAACCCTGTAAGTGAGATAGCAAAAGTGACACAGAGGTATAGAATAGTCTTTTGGACTCTGTGGGAGAGGGAGAGGGTGGGATGATTTGGGACAATGCCATTGAAACCTGTTTAATATCATATATGAAATGAATCATCAGTCCAGGTTTCATGCATGATACTGGATGCTTGGGGCTGGTGCACTGGGACGACCCAGAGGAATGATACAGGGAGGGTGGAGGGAGGGACCTTCAGGATGGGGAACACGTGTATACCTGTGGTGGATTCATGTTTATGTATGGCAAAATCAATACAATATTGTACAGTAATTAACCCCGAATTAAAAAAATAAATTATATTAAAATAAATTAAAAAATAAAAGCACATTAGAAAAGTGTAATTTGCTATTAAAATCAGTGAGAATTATACCCAAATTAAAGAATGGCAGAACCAGCTTGAAGGACATAACTTGAGCCTGCTAAAAGAAATGCAGTACAGAGTTAATGGTATGCAAGGTTAGGGTAGAAGAAACTTGAACTATAGTAATGGAAAATATATTAAAAGTTTCCTAGGGTGTGAGCAGATTGAGAAGTCTCCTCAGAAACTAAAACAAATGAAACAAATCTACACATTCTTTTAGAAAATCCAAATGGCTTCAGAAGGAAATATAAAGATGCAGAAGAGAGAGCTAACAGCTTAAGTATATATATATACTCAAATTATATGAGCAACATGATGTTTCATAGGCTTTTAGTCATTCACACCACAAATTTGAACTCTGATGGTGGGGATACCCTTACATCTCATCCTGGTGAACTATTGCATATAATATTTTTATTTTGTGGTAAATTTGTTCTAGTCAGTATTGTTCTATCATGTTTTGAAAAATAAGTATTTTTGTGCTTTCAACATTCAAAGTACATTTGCTTGTCGCTACATATATGTAACTACACATCTATGTTAAACAAACTCACTTTTTTAAAGGTCTTATTTATTTTATTATTTTTTTAAATTTTATTTATTTTGGCGGGGCCAGGTATTCATGGATGTTCAAGGGCTTTCTCTAGCTGAAGCAAGTGGTATGGTGCACTTTGATATGGTGCATAGCCTTCCCATTGTGATGGTTTCTTTTGTTGCAGAACACTGGCTCTAGTTTTGGCACATGAGCTCATGAGTTGTGGCCCATGAGCTTAGTTACACTTCAGCATGTGGGATCCTCCCAGACAAGGATCACTGGGAAGCTGACTATTAACCAATGGATCACTAGGGTAGTTCTGAACAAACCCAGACTATGCAGGCTAGAAGTTTGATACAATACATATGAAAGACAAGAACTACTTCTTAAGTAGATACTGTGTTGCTTTGGGGGATTCTCCTGGTGGCTCAGTGGTAAAGAATCCACCTCCCATTGTAGATGACCCAGGGTTGAGAAGTCCCTGAGTTGGGAAGATAGATCTTCTGAAAGAGAGAATGGAAACCAACTTCAGTATTCTTGCCTGGGAAATCCCACGGGCAGAGGAGCCTGGTGGTCTATGGTCCATGGAGATGAAAAAGAGAAGGAAATAACTTAGCAACTAATCACGACCACCACCACCATGTTGTTTTGGGAGATAAAGTAGATAGTTTGTTTAAAAGACCTTTTTCTGGAATATCTGAAAAGTAGTCAGTGTTTTTGATTATTAAAACTATGCATAACTAAAAGTCATTTTTTATTGTGTGTAAAAATCCTTTACAATATTGACTGTGAATTTTTATAATGTATTGCCAGAGAATTTAGCCAGCCATTATATACATTTATTTAGTTCTCTTTTGAAGCCATGTCTTACAACAGCAACTGATTGCAATTATGTTCTTGCTTTGGTATTCATCTTGAATTAGATTTTTTTTTTTTTGCAAGTAGCATTTCAGTAGATTTAAATCATTTATTTAATCATTTCATATTTTCTACTACAACAACTAGTCTCTAAAAAGGGAAATGACACTCCATTTCTCCTCTGATTTTATAGGGACAAGAGAGTAGTAAAGTTCATTGCTTAATGTATTTTTTTCAGGGTTAAAATACACTTTCTAAGGCAGACCTCCAAACTTCAAGCTTCTCAAGCATTTTTTAAAATCTATTTTGGTTTCTGGTCTGCTTAGTGTCACAGTCATGTCTGACTCTTTGTGACCCTTTGGACTATAGCCCATCAAGCTCCTCTGTCTATGGGGTTTCTCCAGGCAAGAATACTGGAATGGGTTGTCAGGCCACTTTTCCAGCAGATCTCTCATTGCAGATGAATTTTTTACCATCTGCACCACCAAGGAAGCTTAAATAATACAGGGAGTGAGTGGCCTATTGCTTCTCCAGTGAATCCTCCCAAACCAGAAATCAAAGTGCATTGCAGCAGATTCTTAAGCAGGTGACCTACCAGGGAAGCCCTGGTTTCTGCTTAAAAGTACCAATTGTCATTACTTATTATGTGGACTCACTGATCATATGTCATGATTGTCAGATCAGATCAGTGGCTCATTAGTGTCCGACTCTTTGTGACCCCATGAATCACAGCACGCCAGGCCTCCCTGTCCAACACCAACTCCCGGAGTTCACTGAGACTCACGTCCATCGAGTCAGTGATGCCATCCAGCCATCTCATCTGCCATCCCCTTCTCCTCTTGTCCCCAATCCCTCCCAGCAAAGTAAGAGTCAATTTTCAGTACAAAATTTCATACTTGAAGTGAAAAACAATTTTTTTTCTTTGAAGAAAATTATACCATATTGATGAAAATACACAATAAATGATATATATACTAAAATTGGGGGGAAAATACTCAAACTCAAGGACCATAGCATGGGAAATGGTCTTTCATACAGTTTTTTTTTTTTTTGTTGAATATATATGTATTATTTTTTTAATTTTATTTTATTTATATAAACTTTAAATTAGTTTTGCCAAATATCAAAATGAAACTCAAGGACCATAGCTGGGTCGTCCCATGGGAAATGGTCTTTCATACAGTTTTAAGAGGAGTGTTCTGAAGCTGGAGGGGCAGAGCCAGTACACAGAAATTTCTTTAAAGTGGAAAATACATGAGTGAAATATATATCCTGGTAAAAGGATCCTGTTAACCACAAAATATAGGTATGGCAAGCAGTGATGTTAGTGTTTTCCTAGGCAAGAATTTGGAATCATTAAACTTCTTAATTATCTTAACTGACTAGGAAGACACAACTCCAAAGCACAGAAATGCACAATCTCATTTTTGTATCCTGATTTTCCAGAGGGTACACTGATGATAGTCAGCTGCAGTAGATTTTTACTTCCCCATTCAAGTGGATATCCAGTGACTATTCTCCATGGTTAAAGCAGATGTACAATATTTGTTTCACAGGTCAAAAATAGGGTGTCTAGCATAAAGTTCAAGCAAAATTATATCTAGCCAGAATGTTCACTAATACTTAAATAGGTGAAAAGGTCTTCCATCACTATGAAAAACAATCCTAAACATTTTATTTCTGAAGAGAAAGTTTTTTTTGTCTGTTTGTTTACAGTAACTTTAAACTTTATTCCATCACTCCAACACTGGATACACAGACTAGGGCTCTACCCCCGCCACCACCAGTCCCTAGCTTACTGGACCTAAATATTTCAAAGAGGGATCTCTAATGAACCACAAGAGGTTCCTGTCTCCCAAACCTAAGAACGTTTGTCCAGGTCCTCTGATAGATATATAACCTTTCTCTTTAATTCCTCCACCACTTGTATTACGCTAGATTTCTAACAGAAGCATCCTGATGGAATTTGTTTCTCCAAGAAGGAAGACAACAGATACAATTTAAGTGAAGAAATGGTCAGGCAAGAGCACTTATTAACAGGTAGCAGAAGTCTGTTCAGTAGTATGAGTTAGCTCAAGCGTTTTCTAATTAGGGAAATGCACGGTCTTCACTACATTGACACATCTTGTTTCAAGCTCAGCAGCGGTGTCCTCCAAAATCTGTCATTCTTTACTGGAATCGGACAGAGTCCCTCACATTGTTGAGTACCAGGAAGTCAGTTGGTTTGGACTACACGTGCTCCGTAGGGCAGAAGAGACTGTGCTTGGGGGATAGGCCAGTAGCGTCATGCACGAGGAAAGTGACGTTTACACCGTGACACCGGCCGGGTTGCCATTTTGTTGCTGCTAAGCGTGGCCGCGTGCCAGTCTCTCCGGAGTTCTCAATTCGGAGAGTGTAATTTAGTTCCTTGGAAGCCTCGGAGGATTATCTGGCAGCGGCAGCAGCACAGGAAGCTGCTTGGAAAAATGAGCCTGCTGCTACAGCTATGCCCAATAATAAAGGTAATGTTCAGTTTCCAGGAACCACTGATTGCTCAGCCGCCATCAGTGGTAGTTCCTCCTTCTGGTTGGCTGATGTGTTTGAGTGGACTGCACAGTCCACATAGGAGCAAGAAGCTGCTCGTGCTTCCTCTCGCTCTGTTCACATAGCGGTATAATTTCCTCTCCCTTTTTGTCAATTTTACACCTAGGGTAAAATACTATTAATTTGGGATTCATGCCAGTTTAACTGCAGGCGCGTTAGTAAACTGGCAAAAGCCTACTTTTGGTCAGTGGAGGCTTCTCCCCTCCCGCCTTCATCCCTTTCCAGGACTCTCCCTTAGCTGTTGTTTATGACACACTGATTTTTTTTTTTTGCGACTGTTAAATATTTGTCCATACTTTACTTTGTGGACAGTTCACTACTGGTGAAAATAACTGCTTCTTTGTAAGTGAAGTGAAGTGAAGTTGCTCAGTCGCGTCCGACTCTGCAACCCCATGGACTGTAGCCTACCAGGCTCCTCGGTCCATGGGATTTTCCAGGCAAGAATACTGGTGTGGGTTGCCATTTATTTCTCCAGGGAATCTTTCTGACCAAGGGATGGAACCCAGGTCGCTCACGCTTGTAGGCAGACGCTTTACCATCTGAGCTACCAGGAAAGGGTAAATCCATGTTGCATGTTTAGGTTCATGTTTGGCGGTTTACTTTCCTCTACCTGTCACAAACCTTAACCGTTTTTTTAGAAGGCACACATATCCCAACGTGTTCAGTCTTCTTTTCTCGTAAAATCGATGCTGGCACTATGCATTTCTACTTATCTTTATTCTGAGGCAGACAGTTCACAAATAATCAGATTTGACAATAACTTTACTTGTAACCTGAATTCTACTTGGGTCATGTTTAATATCCTTGTAATGCCTCCTGGAAAACTGGAACTTCAAGGAATGAGAATACATCCTTCAGAATAGCACCATATTTCACATTCCACAACAAATCTCTCTTCATAATTTATTCCTGGCACTTCATTTTAGCCTTTAATTTAAATGTTTTTGTTCAGAATGTTTGTATAAATACAAACCACTTTTACTTTTTTTTTCCCCCCTTATCTAACACTTTTAACTTACAAATTTGTTTGATTACCTTGTTTCCTCCTCTGTTTCTAGGAATGAAGTTTCAGATGCCCATGTTGGCATGTGTAGTCTAAAGAGAATAGTTTATTCACATTTTAATCACTTTTAATTTTAAACCAGCTGCTTCCTCTCAGGCCAACCTGAGACACTGAGGGTTTGTAATTTTGTAAATGGAGGCAAAACATGAAAAAATACAGGTTATGTTTGAGGTTAAAGAAAATCAACAATCTGTATGGGAAAATGATAATCTGTTTGTTTCCCTGCTTGTAATGTGTTTGAAAAAATTACACAGAGACTTCATATTTAAAGAAGATGGACAAAATAAGAATTCTTTAGCTATTTATACCTTTTATAATAATTTGAATTTCAGAGTTTAATCTGAAACATACCTTAGTCAAAGTCCTGAGAAGTTGTCTCATATCCTTTTTTTTTTTTTTTAATCTAAATGTTGTTATTTGTTTGTATATATATATATATATATGTTTTGCTGGGCTCTCATTACTGTGGATGGGCTTTTCATTAGTATGCATGGGCTTTTCTCTAGTTGTGGGGAATGGGGCTGACCTTTAGTTGCAGTGCACAGGATTCTCATTGGGGCGCACTCTCTGCTTGTGGAGCATAGGCTCTAGGGAGACCAGGCTTCAGTAGTTGCAGCTCGTGGGCTCAACAGTTGCAGCTTCCAGGCGGTAGAACACAGGCTCAGTAGCTGTGGCACAGGGGCTCAGCTGTTCTGAGGCATGTGGATTCATCCCGGACCAGGGATCAAATTGGTGTCTGCTGTATTGGCCGG
The DNA here is from genome assembly GCF_027580195.1 of Bos mutus. NCBI lineage: Eukaryota > Metazoa > Chordata > Mammalia > Artiodactyla > Bovidae > Bos > Bos mutus. The sequence continues at coordinate 20,922 of NW_027219804.1, read as the reverse complement.
TGGATACCCTACCACTGAGCCACCACAGAAGCCCCACATAGTTCCATCTTTTCCCCATTTTCAGTGCCATACATTTTACCAGAATTTCTTTGTTAAATAATTCATTTTACACTGTTTCTCATGGACGCTTAATGTGGTATTTCTACAAACAAAGTGTTCTGTTTTTATTTTATGGAAAAACATGGTATAACTGAGAATGAATTTTAAGGTTTAGAGCAGAGTAAGGATGTCTTCCAACATTGAAAATTTCCTACCATTGTAATATTTTTCAGTAGCCTATAGAAATCCATGCCAAGACCTCAGACCATCAGTACTACAGTGTCACTAGTGCATGATCATATTTAATAAAGTAACTGAATAACTGACTCTTATTTAAGTAAGCACAGACTAAACTAAGAGTAAACTAATTGACTGAAGCACCTACATTTTTCCTTTTAATGAAAACTGAGCCCACAGAAACGTTGAAATGTGAGCACAAATCCCATATGTTTTTCACTAGACTCACTAATCTTTAATGTTTTCTTTTTGTACTTTCTTTCTGTACATGAACATTTTCCTTCTAACATTTTAAACTTTGTTATAGGCAGGTCTAGTTATATAGATATAGACTTTAGCTGTAAATATTTCATCTCCTAAGAGCGAAGCCTTTCTCTATATAATTCCAGGAGAATGGTCACAAGAAATTTAACCTTACAATTCTATTGTCACCTAGTAAACCATAACCGTGACTAGACAGACCTTTCTTGGCAAAATAATGTCTCTGCTTTTAATATGCTATCTAGTTTGGTCATAACATTCCTTCCAAGGAGTAATTGTCTTTAATTTCATGGATGCAGTCACCATCTGCAGTGATTTTGGAGCCCACAAAATAAAAAGTTTTTCACTGTTTCCTCATCTATTTCCCATGAAGTGATGGGACCAGATGCCATGGTGTCAGTTCTATGAATGCTGGGCTTTAAGCCAAGTTTTTCACTCTCCTATTTCATTTTTTTTCTCTTTTTTTTTATAATTTTATTTTTAAACTTTACATAATTGTATTAGTTTTGCCAAATATCAAAATGAATCCGCCACAGGTATACATGTGTTCCCCATCCTGAACCCTCTTCCTCCTCCCTCCCCATACCATCCCTCTGGGTCGTCCCAGTGTGCTAGCCCCAAGCATCCAGTATCGTGCATCGAACCTGGACTGGCAACTTGTTTCTTACATGATATTTCATTTTCATCAAGAGGTTTTTAGTTCCTCTTCACTTTCTGCCATAAGGGTAGTGTAATATGCTTATCTGAGGTTATTGATATTTCTTTGGGCAATCTTGCTTCCAGCTTGTGCTTCTTCCAGCCCAGGGTGTTTCTCATGATGCATTCTGCATAGAAGTTAAATAAGCAGGGTGACAATAGACAGCCTTGAGGTAGGTACTCCTTTTCCTATTTGGAACCAGTCTGCTGTTCCATTTCCAGGGCTAACTTGCTTTCTGACCTGCATACAGATTTCTCAAGAGGCAGGTCAAGTGGGCTGGTAATTCCATGTCTTTCAGAATTTCCCACAGTTTATTGTGATCCAGAGTTAAAGGCTTTGGCATAGTCAATAAAGTAAAAGTAGATGCTTTTCTGGAACTTGCTTGCTTTTTTGATGGTCCTATAGATGTTGGCAACTTGATCTCTGGTTTCTCTGCCTTCTTGAAAACCAGCTTAAACATCAGGAAGTTCACGGTTCACATATTGCTGAAGACTGGCTTGGAGAAATTTGAGCATTACCTTTCTAGTGTGTGAGATGAGTGCATTTGTGCAGTAGTTTGAGCATTCTTTGGGATTGGAATGAAAACTGACATTTTCCAGTGGCCTGGCCACTGCTGAGTTTTCAAATTTGCCGGTATATTGAGTGCACCACTTTCATAGCATCATTCTTTAGGTTTTGAAATAGCTTAAGGGAATTCCATCACCTCCACTACCTTTGTTCATAGAGATGTTTCTAAGGTTCATCACATTCCAGGATGTCTGGCTAGGTAAGTGAACATTCTATCATGATTATCTGGGTCATGAAGATCTTTTTTGTACAGTTCTTCTATGTATTCTTGCCACCTCTTCTTCATGTCTTCTGCTTCTCTTAGGTCAATACCATTTCTATCCTTTATTGTACACATCTTTGCATGAAATATTCCCTTAGTATCTCTAATTTTCTTGAACAGATCTCTAGTCTTTTCCATTCTATGGTTTGCCTCTATTTCTTATCCGAGGAAGCTTGAGACAAAAGGTCAGTGTGTATATATATTTTACTTTAATACAAAACTTACCTTTAAAAAATTTACCTGTGCTTCCGAGTGACAGACTTTTGTGAATTCTTGAAGACTTCAAAAATAGTGATTTATGTGGCAATATAAATCCATAAAATTGGAAAATCCTTGATAACTTTCATAATAGGATTTATATTTAGAAAGAATGATTTGTGACACCTAGGCAGGACTTATGCCAGATATGTTTGCACTTGAGGAAACAGACAAATTCTGTGTATGAAACAAATGTCCTAGACTCTTAACAAAAATATTAATCCATGAAAGAAAAAAAGAAAGAAAAAATCCTGAAAATTATTTCTAAGACAAAATGAGTCTAATTAACTATATAGAAAAGGCAGAGGAACCAGAGATCAAATAGCCAAAATCTGATGGATTGTGGAAAAAGCAAGAAAGTTCCAGAAAAACATCTATTTCTGCTTAATTGACTATGTCAAGCCTTTGACCATGTGGATCACAATAAACTGTGGAAAATTCTGAAAGAGATAGGAATACCAGACCACCTGACCTGCCTCCTGAGAAATCTGTATGCAGGTCAGGAAGCAACAGTTAGAACTGAATATGGAACAACAGACTGGTTCCAAATAGGAAAAGGAGTAGGTCAAGGCTGTATATTGTCACCCTGCTTATTTAACTTCTATGCAGAGTACATCAGGAGAAATGCTGGACTGTAAGAAACTTGTCGGGAAACATTTCAATAACCTCATATATGCAGATGACACCACTATTATGGCAGAAAGTGGAGAGGAACTAAAAAGCCTCTTGATAAAGTGAAAGAGGAGACTGAAAAAGTTGGCTTAAAGCTGAACATTCTGAAGACGAAGATCATGGCATCCAGTCCCATCGTTTCATGGGAAATAGATGGGGAAACAGTGGAAACAGTGTCAGACATTATTTTGGGGGGCTCTAAAATCACTGCAGATGGTGACTGCAGTCATGAAATTAAAAGAGGCTTACTCCTTGGAAGGAAGGTTTTGAACAACCTAGACAGCATATTAAAAAGCAGAGACATTACTTTGCCAACAAAGGTCCGTCTAGTCAAGGCTATGGTTTTTCCTGTGGTCATGAAGGCTGAGCTCTGAAGAATTAATGCTTTTGAACTGTGGTGTTGGAGAAGACTCTTGAGAGTCCCTGGGACTGCCAGGAGATTCAACCAGTCCATTCTGAAGGAGATCAGCCCTGGAATTTTCTTTGTAAGGAATGATGCTAAAGTTGAAACTCCAGTAGTTTGGCCACCTCATGTGAAGAGTTGACTCATTGGAAAAGATCCTGATGCTGGGAGGTATCGGGGTCAGAAGGAGAAGGGGATGACAGAGGATGAGATGGCTGGATGGCATCACTGACTTGATGGACATGAGTCTGAGTGAACTCCAGGAGTTGTTGATGGACAGGGAGGCCTGACGTGCTGCTATTTATATGGTTGCAAAAAGCCGGACACGACTGAGTGGCTGAACTTAACTGAACTGATAGTGTATGGTCCTGCATAAGACTTTGATTTGTGGGAATAGCTCTAGGTGTTATTAGGAGCATTTGAAATTGGAACATTATAAACCATTTTATTTAGTAACTTTGGCACATTTATTGATCATATTGTTTTAAAGTTCTTTCAACCCTAACTTTTGGATTAAAAAAAACAGTATTGTTGTCTTGAATCATTCTTTTCAGTTAGTGATTTGGGGCCTGAATTGATGTACATTGGTATCTAGATGGCTGTATTTGTGTAGATGGGTTATTTTCATTTGTTTAAAATAGTTAAACATTCCCAGAGCGATTTGTGAATAAAAGTAATTTATGTGACAAAGAACTATGCTTTTGTAATTTTAAAAGACCTTAGTTGAAGTAAAATTACTGTATTTTTTAATAGACTAAATTAGAAAATTTGACCCAAACTGAACTGCCTAACTTTAGATTTGCTTAATATACTGTAACTATCTATAACTAGACTTTGTCTCATAGGCATGAACACACACACATCATCATCCATATATACCTGCACATGCACACAAGACACACACACACACACACACACACACACACACACACACCACGTCTGTAGTTTTCCCTAATCCTTAGCAGATAGTTCTCACACACTGTGTGAATTGTATTTTTTGTATCAGGTTAAGTATGGCTTAACATCAAACACTATTGTTTGTTTGTATTTTAAATATAATATACTGTGAGTTTTATTTTATAGATTTGGATAAATACTTCAGATATTATACTGCTTGGTCTTCGAGACTATCAGGTAACAAATACACTTAAATTTATAATGTTCTTGAATTTAGGAATCACTAATATCATTATTTCACTGATGTGATAAAATGCATTTGGCCTGTCCCAGTCAGTTATGATTCTCATCCTTCTGTCATCAAAATTTGTTACAATCCACTTATATTTAAGATGATAGGATTCCGCTGACTTACGGTATATGTGTTCTGTGGGAAAACTGGTTGTTTCTTTTCTTATTTTAATACAATATGCAATACATATTCTGTTATAATTTTGGATAAATACTACAGCTCATCATTCTGTCCTAATTTAGAGTCCAAGTGTATTTAAAGATCCGTGCTGGGTTTTCAGGGTTTATGCCGCAGGCTGACTTTTTAGTTTTCTGTAGTAAAATGAAGATATCTTTGTATTTTATGAAATGTATTTCAGAGAGTTAGAGGATTCATTTTCATTCAATTTTTTTCTTTAATTTTTGACATTACTTCAGCTTGTGCGATCTTAGATCCCCAGTCAGGGATTGAATCAGAATACTGCTGTGAAAGCCCTGAGTCCTAATCTTTGGACCACTAGAGGACTCCTTCCAGTTTTGTTTTTTTAATATTTTTTGAAAATTGACTTTTGCTGAAATAAGAACAGTAGCATATGACAGTGATTTTCATTAATATTCTCTTTCATCAAAAAAAACCATAGTAAGTTTATATTGGGTTCTCAGTTATTATTTTTAAATTTAAAGGTCTCAGATCCAAGTTTGAGAAACCACTGCTATAGATGATGCAATTAAATAAAGCAAAACCTCTATCTCCACAGAAAGGTTTTTTGGGGTCTCATATGAGAAAGCTAAGACATAGACTAGGTCTTTTAAAGTGTAAGTTATAAATCTGAGATGAATATTTACAGAAATACTTGGTAGTTGCCCAATATGGTCTCAATGTTTGAAATATGACTTGTGAGACAGAAATCCTTTTGATTTCTGGGTCAAACCCATCACTTGTGCTTAATTAAATTTTGAGTGAAATAATTGCTGTTTCTCTCTATTCTGTTATCAGGTCATGTTTTCTGTAAATACCTAAGACTTTCTGATTTGTAAAGTTTCAGTCTTCTGTTTCCTTGTTGATTTTTTGGTGGTGTTGTTCTATTAGTGATTTACAGTGACAGTTTGAAGTCAGCAACTTCACTATTCATGTCCACTGGTTTTATTTTAAATAATCTGTATATCCTGATTCTCTAGTGAAATATTCTTGACAATTAATTTTATATACATATATATACTCATTGTTTCTTGTAATTTTTTAATCTATACTACCTGATGTAAAGTCTCTGTTAAGTCCAGCCTCTAGGCTTTCTGAGCCATGCTTTGTATTACCTACATATTCCCTTATATGTGACCAGACACCTTCTTCTATTTATTTGTGTGTCTCGTGTTTTGTTTTTGTTGTGGAAAACTAGAAAATGCAGATATAACATGATGAAATGGGACATCAGATTTCTTCTCCCAGAGCTTTTTCTTGTCGTCATTTGTTGGATGATTTCTGAAACAGATTCTGTATGGTATGTATTTTTCCCTTGTGTGTGGCCACTGAATGCTTGTTTATAACCTAGCAGACAGCCCATGTTTGAGGTTTCATTAAAAACCAGCAGCCCTCTCAACCTCTGTTTTTCGGCTCTGTGCATGGTGGGGCATACCTTTAATATCAGCCAGGCAACTGATAGTTCTTTTCATTTCAGGCTTGTGCAGGTCACTTAAAGCTGAGAGATTAGGAGCATCCCTGAACTTTGATGAGTTTGTATTCAGTCCTAATTACACATATAAATGAGGTCTTGCAGTGTTTGTTTTCTCTGTGTGACTTGTTTCTCTTAGCACACTACTCTCCAGGTTCATCCATGTTGTTGCAAATGGCAGGATTTATCTACCTTGGATGTTAATCCCTTATTAGTCATATCATTTGCAAATATTTTTATCAATCTAGTACACTGTCTTTTGTTGTTGTTGTTGACAGTGTCCTTTTCCATGCAAAATTGATTTACTGTGATATAGTTTCACTTACTAGGTTTTGCTAGTGTTGCTTATGGGTTAGGTGTCCTATACCAAAAGCAAAGAGCAAGAGTAGCATTTGGTAGTTGTACAATGTGTTTTCTTGCAGTACTTTTATAGTTTCAGCTCTGTGTTTAAATCTCTGATCTATTTCAGGGTAATTTTAGGTAGATTCTAGTATAAGAAAGGGGGTCTGCTTTTATGTTAAGTATTGTTTTTCCAGTCCTGTCTATTGGAGAGGATGTCTTTTCTACACTGTGATCATGGTTCCCTTCATAAGTCTTAGTTGGGTGGTTTTGAAAAATATATTTCTGAGTGCTCAGTTTTGTTCCAGGATCTCTATTACTGGTGGAATGCCAGTGCCATATTGTTTGAATAGTTGTGTTTGAAAAGCAGAAAGTGTGTGTCCTTGAGCTTTATTCTTTTTATTTATTTATTTTATTATAATTGTTATTATTATTTTTTACTTTACAATATTGTATTGGTTTTGCCATATCAACATGCATCCACCACAGGTGTACACATGTTTCCCATCCTGAACCCCCTCCCACCTCCCTCCCCCATACCATCCCGCTGGGTCATCCCAGTGCTTCCTGTATCCTGCATCAAATCTGGACTGACAATTTCTTATAGGATATTATACATATTTTAATGCCATTCTCCCAAATCATCCCCCTCCCTCTCCCCAGGATCCAAAAGATTGTTCTATACATCTGTGTCTCTTTGCTGTCTCGCATACAGGGTTTTTTTACCATCTTTCTAAATCCCATACATATGCATTAGTATACTATATTGGTGGTTTTCTTTCTGGCTTACTTCACTCTGTATAATAGGCTCCAGTTTCATCTACCTCTTTAGAACTGATTCAAATGTATTTTTTTATTGTCTGAGTAATACTCCATTGTGTATATGTACCACAGCTTTCTTATCCATTCATCTGCTGATGGACATCTAGGTTGCTTCCATGTCCTGGCTATTAGAAACAGTGCTGTGATGAACATTGGGGTACACATATCTCTTTCAATTCTGGTTTCTTCAGTGTGTATGCCAAACAATGGGATTGTTGGGTCATAAGGCAGTTCTATTTCCAATTTTTGAAGGAATCTCCACACTGTTCTCCATAGTGGCTGTACTAGTTTGTATTCCCAACAACAGTGTAAGAGGGTTCCCTTTTCTCCACATCCTCTCCAGTATTTATTGCTTGTAGACTTTTGGATCGCAGCCATTCTGACTGGAGAGAAATGGTACCTCATTGTGGTTTTGATTTGCATTTCTCTGATAATGAGTGATGTTGAGCATCTTTTCATGTGTTTGTTAGCTCTCAAGATTGCTTTGGCGGTTTGGATTGTTTGAGGTTCAATATAACTTTGGGGAAAAATAATGCTACTTGAATTGTTATAGGAATTACGTGGAATCTGTACATTACTTTGGGTAATATGGATGCATTAATATTACAACAGATTTAAGTATATCCATTTTATATCCTGATGTTTTACTCATTTTTTTGTGTGTCATTTTTATGTTTTGTTATCTGGAACATCCATTGATAACCTTTCCATTTTTGTATTTGATGACTAAAAACATAGAATCTGTCCACAAAACTGTATCATTTTCATGTCCATTTATTTTAGTTTAACTACCTGCTGCTGCTGCTAAGTCGCTTCAGTCGTGTCCAACTCTGTGCATCCCCATAGACAGCAGCCCACCAGGCTCCCCCATCCCTGGGATTCTCCGGGCAAGAACACTGGAGTGGGTTGCCATTTCCTTCTCCAATGCATGAAAGTGAAAAGTGAAACTGAATTCGCTCAGTCGTGTCTGACTCCTAGCGACCCCATTGGACTGCAGCCCACCAGGCTCCTCCATCCATGGGATTTTCCAGGCAAGAGTAACTACATAGAACCCTGCAAATGGATCAAATAATAGTTAATTCCCTGTTAAATTCTCTGTTTGATGGGCAGTGTAACCACAATTATATTAATCCCTTAAGCCACAAATAGCTCTTCTGATTTTTAATCTATTGTGGGCAATAACAATATTGCTACTCAATCATAATCTAAAAATAATAGCAGGATCACTACTCTATGGAATTATATGAGCAGGTTATTAGCTTATCTCTTCACTACTGAGTTACACTCAGAGTTTTAACAAAATACCTATGTGTTTTTAGTGCACATTATAGTTTGAGAAGTGTTGGTTTGTATTCCACTGCAGTTTTATGACTGATTTTTCAGTTGACTTTCTTTAGGCCTTTTCTAGGTTAGTTGTAAGCATTCATAATGTTTTCCTCTGTCAGTGACTCAGCTTCTTTAAAATGGAGAAAAGTGAACTCCCGAAAAGGCAGTAATTCTCAGGCATATTTGCATTATAAACACACAAAGACTTCACTTCAGGCCTGTCAGGTTTTAGGAAGATATGGTATCTTTTTTTTAAGCACCACAGAGAATTTAAATCAGTAAGATACTCTTAAGAACTATGGGTTATAGAAAGGTTTCTCTTGGGTAATAATACCACTTTCAGTTTGAACTACAGTGTTAGAGTGTGGACAAGACCACATTGCCACCCCACGTGTTTCATTTTTCTTTCTTTGATTCAGTGCATTGTATACATAACTTTCCTAGTCTATACTTTTTGTTTGTTCATGCATGCAAACTTCGTCATGAGGATTGTGTGTGTGTGTGCAGATGACACAAGGAACGTGAGGGAATAGTGAGGATTTTCTTAAGTGTGTTTAATTTGAAGGGAATTTATGAGACAACTGATAATTCTTTGCCTAACTAGTTTGATCCTTCTTTGTTTTTCTCAAGGACCACAAATCTGATGTAATTTTAAAGTACAATGCAGATGAAGCTAGAAGTCTGAAGGCTTATGGAGAGCTTCTGGAATATGGTAGTTAATGTCAAAAAGTTATTACATTTCCCTGTCTTCTCATAGTATTTGCTACTTAGTATTTAGGTGAAACAGTCGTTTCAGAATTTCTCTTTTCTGTATTTTTTCATAGATGCTTAAATTTGCTTTAAGTATGTATTAATACTTAGAATATTAACAAAATAGTAATGGATTCTCTTCCTAATATGTGTTCTTTTGGTGGGGAATTAAAAGCTCACAAGTCCTAGACTTGTATGTAATAATTGTTAAAGGAATGCCTTTTTTACACTCTTAAAAATAATTCTTAAGAGATGACACCTGTTTTCAACTAATCAAGGAAAACATTTATGGTACTGGTATTGATTTTTCGGAAAAGAGTATTCAGTTTTCTCATGGAGCTTTCTGGACAGTGTTTCTAAATCCCTTTTATTTCTTAGAGACAAAAGTATTTTATTCGTCCTCTAGTAAGCTTGGAAAAATTAAAATATGTTTCTAGTAACAACAAAGAGGAAGTGTACTAAACTCACAGTTTGAACATGATAGCAATTTTTTTTATTCTTTTACAATGCATTTTATTATATAAAGTTATGAGGTTTTTTGGGGGGGTGCGGGGGGGCTTCCCTTGTAGCTCAGATCATAAAGAATCTGCCTTCAGTGCAGGAGACCCGGGTTCGATCCCTAGGTTGGGAAGATCGCCTGGAGAAGGAAATGACAACCCATTCCAGTATCTTTGCCTGGAAAATCTCTTGGAAGAGGAGCCTGATGGGCTGCAGTCCATGGGGTCGCAAAGAGTCAGGCACGCCTGAGCAACTAACATACTAATACCTGAGTTTTTGAGTAACAGTGAAGATTTGATGACATAGAGGCCTTTAAGAAATACTAAGATAATTAGGAATCAGATAAATACTTACTTGGCAGTGAACTTCTTTTAGCGGTTTCATTGTGAGTTTGTTCTCTGTAATATGTTTGTAGTTATGAAGATTTTTTCTGGAAGAAAACTGTTGAACCAAAGATTGATTACAAGCATTTTCTTCTACAGTTCAGTGTTTTAGTACTTTAGTATTTAGTATTGAGAAAACTATCTGGTTGGTGTCCTTAACTGTAGTTCAAAAGGATTGATTTTCTAAGTAGTGTAAAGAAGATACCTTATGTATTATTACAATAATTATTTTTTCTGTAGATCAGATGTTCTTGTCACTTACACATCTGAATTGAACTCAGTTGTCTGAAGATTGTTCTACAGTTTGAATTTTGGTCATCACCTTTTAGAAGAGTAAAACTACAGTATGAATGTAGTTTAAAGCACACTGTGCCTTAATTAACAATGGTGTATTTTCATTGTTTTAAAGTATCATATTTCTTTTAAAAACTAATGAGGCTGAATTATTTTGAGGAAAATGTTAACTCTTGGTTCTTTCAATATAATGGAACATAGGTGTAAAGACCAAAATATCTGCTGTGAATACACTAGGAAGAAAGAAAGAAGTGAAAAGATTCCTCTCCTGTTTTTCCTCCAGTTAACAGATGTTTTGAATAAATTGTCTCACCATCATAAGACGAGTATGAACTCGTCTGTTTGGGAGTCTTTCTATATATTCCACTTATTTAGGTATTTTCTTGAGATTTTTGGTAGAATTTAAGGAAAGCAGAAATATGCATTTGAGGTTAATAAAGGGGCTATTTTCATACAGACATTGCCCAAGTGTTTTTACACCATATGCTAACATCTACTCTTTTCATCATTTTGTGTTGCCACTATCATAAGGGCATTTCCAGAGTGAAGCTTTCAGAAGACAGAGTGAGTCATAATTTTCAATTCATGTGATTAGAAGTTGCAGACTTTCTATACTAAGTAATCCTCAGTTTTCTTAACATTGAGAGTTTTGATCTGTTTGTTGAAAGTGTTGTTACTTAGCATTTTAAATATTTCTCAAGTACAACAACTATTAAGGATAAAGTAACTAGGTCGTCCTTTACAGATAAAATAGATTTCATGTCATTTCATTCTCAAAAGTCATATGTGTTGTAACCAAATGGTGCTGAATTTGATGAATCATATAATTATGTTGTTTGAGTGAAAATCTAATTTCATAACTAAATTCTGTAAACTAAGACTTTCATAAATTTTTCCCTTAGCTGAGATAAGGGAAAGGAAGGAAGAGCCACTGAAAAATTCGAGAAAGTGTTGCACGCAGTGTATTATGTCCTTACTCTTTGTCACTGGTGTGTATTTGTGTGTGCATATTTTCCTGCAAATTTAGATACTACCCTTGCTTTTTAACAATGTGCTTTGAATATATCCTCTGTAGTAAGATGAAATGAAGTTCAGGGCTAGTTCATTAAACTCAATACAATTATACTCATTTGTAGTGAGAGATCATTCATCAAGTAATTTCTGAAACACATTTCTTCTGAGAATTTATAGGGAATACACATTTAGCTGGTTTCTCTAGAATAAAAAAGGGGGAGTAAACTCTCAGACAGTTTCATTTCACTTTGCTAGAGTTTTCTTTCCCAAGTTTATAAACTGAGTGTATACATAAATAAATCCAAGAAAGACTTCACCAATGTGGTCTGTGGTGCTTCATCTGTGGAGGTCCTCAACCCTTATATGCTGAATGTATTTGAGATGGAGGATTAGTTTTAGTATGCTGAAGAAAAAAATTGAGAAGTTGAATTCATGGATAATCAAAACTTCCTGGATATTTAGTCTTTATACATATCTTTCTTCAACCCTTTTCCAAAAATTTCAGAATCTGCACACGTGACAACGTGAAAAACTTTCTCTGTGGACAAACACATATAGGTTTGCCCAAAGATTTAATCTACACTTAAATTGTGTTCGTTAGTTGTCATGGTCTGATTGTTGTATGCTTGTTTTGTTGTTGTTGTTGTTGTTATTTGTTTTTAACCTTCCTAAAATTGTATACTGATGCCTAACCCCAGAAGACGGTAGTATTGGGAAGCAGGCCCTCTGGGATGTCCTTCTGCCACCATAGAGGAACTGTTGGGAAACAATCTCTCCGCATATGAAGGAGACCTCAGAGGGCTCGCCATGAGCAGAGGCAGTAAGGACTCATCAGTTTGCAAATCAGAGGAGGATCTACACCAGAATCCTAACCCTACCAGCACACTGATCCTAGACTTCCCATGACTGGAAGTGAAACTTTCCGTTGTTGAGAAGCCAGTTTGTAGTATTTTGACGTAGAATTTGAATTAAGTGACACACTGGACAACATATTTTATTCTCACTGTCTAGTAACTGTGAGGCAGTGTTCATCTTGAGTTGCTTATGTGCAATTTTCCATGGAAGAATTATTTTGATGCATGTCATGTAGAAATTGTATAGGTACATTTTTGTCATGCCTAGAAACTTTATTCAGAATTGAATGTCCCACATTAATTGGTGCTAAAAAGTGAGTGATCTCTTTTGTTTCCTCTCCAGTCACTTGAAACATTCTGTAAGATGCCCTGGAGGGGAGCACAAAGTAATATTTTAAAGGAAACTTAGCAGTTCTGTTTTGTAGGATTTTAGAATATTGGAACACAATCCTTGGCATCAAAATTTGACACTGCCCTCATTCTTACATAGATTCAGAAGATATGCTGTACCATGGACTCCCAACACTGAAATTTCAGAAAGCAACCCTTTCATTTTTTTAAATTATTTTAATGGGAAGATATTCAATTTACAATATTGGGTTAGTTTTTGCCTTACATCAACAAGAGTCAGTCACCGGTACATACGTGTTCCCGCATCCAGAACCTTCCTCCCACCTCACTCCCCAGACTATTGTTCTTTGTTGTTCCAGAGCACTGGCTTTGGGTGCCCTGCATCATGCACTGAACTTGCACCAGTTATCTGTTTACGTATGGTCATGTACATGTTTCAATGCTATTCTCTCAAATCATCCCACCATTGCCCTCTCCACAGAGTCCAAAAGTCTGTTCTTTCCATCTCTGCCTCTTTTTCTGCCCTGCATGTAGGATCATCGTGACGATCTCTCCAAATTGCATGCATGTGCATTCCTACACAGTATTTGTATCTCTCTTTCTGACTTTACTTCATTCTGTAGAACAGGCTCCTGTTTCACTCACCTCTCTAGAATGGACTAAAATGCATTCTTTTTCACAGCTGAGTAATAGTCCATCGTGTATATATACCACCACTTTCTTATCCATTCATCTGCAGTGGATATCTAGATTGCTTCCATGTCTTAGCTACTGTAAATAGTTGTGGGACGAATATTGGTGTACACATATCTCTTTCAGTTCTGCTTTCCTTGGGGTGTATGCAAGCAGTGGGATTGCTGGGTCATGTGATGGTTCTCTTTCCAGGTTTTTAAGAAATCATACAGTTTATTGTGGCTATTCCAGTTTTCATTCCTACCAACAGTGTAAGCTGGTTACCTTACCACTACCTCTCCAGTGTTTCTTCTTTGAGACTTTGGGTGATGGTCATTGTGACCAACGTGAGATAACATCTCATTGTGGTATTGACTTTCATCTCTCTGATAATGAGTGATGTTGACCATCTGTCCTGTGTTCATTAGCCATCTGTATATCTTCTCTGGAGAAATGTCTATTTAGTTCTTCTGCCCACTTTTTGATCAGGTTGTTTGTTTTTCTGTGGAATCCCTATAAAAGCACCAATGTATTGAGTTTCATGAGCTGCTTGTATATCTGGTAGATTAACTCTTGGGCAGTTGTTTGATTTGTTGTAATATGCTCCAGTTCTGAAGGCTGTCTTTTCACCTTGCTTATAGTTTCCTTCATTCTGCAGAAGCTTAGAAGTTTCAATCAGTCGCTTTTGTTTCCCTCTGTTTTTATTTCCATTACTCTGGGAGGTGGGGCATACAGGAGAAAATCTTGCTGTGATTTCTGTCAGAGAGTGTTCTGCCCATGTTTTTCTCTAAGAACTTTATAGTTTCTGGTCTTCCACTTATGTCTTTAATCCATTTTGCATTTATTTTTGTGTGTGCCATTAGAAAACATTTCATTCTTTTAATGTGGTTGACCTGTTTTCCCAGAACTGCTTGTTCAAGAGGTTGTCTTTTGTCCGTTGCATATTTATGGCACCTCTGTCAAAGACAAGGTGGCCATGGGTGTGTGGCTTCATCTCTGGATTTCCTATTTTGTTCTGTTGATCTGTATTTCTTTCTCTGGCCCCGTATCTTACTATCTTGATGACTATAGCTTTGTAGTATAGTCTGAAGTCAGGAAGTCTGATTCCTCCGTTTCCATTGTTTCTCAAGAGTGATTTGCTCATTGGAGGTCTTTTGTGATTCCACACAAATTGTGAAATTATTTGTTCTAGTTCAGTGAAAAACATCCTTGGTGTTTTTATAGGGATTCCACAGTTGAATCCAAGAATATCAATGGTGAATGAATGTACCAATAGATTGTATTGAGTTGTATATTCATGGTCACTATATTGATTCTTCTGATCCAAGAACATGGTATACTTCTTCATCTATTTGTGCCATCTTTGATTTCTTTCAACATGGTTTTAGAGTTTTCTGTACCAGGTCCTTGCTTTCTTTGGAGGAATATATTCCTAAACATTTGAGTCTCTTCATTCGATGGTGAATGAGATACTTTCCTTAAGTTCTCTTTCTCATTTTTCATTGCTGGTGAATCAGAATGAAAGCGATTCCTGAGTATTAATTTTGTATTCTGCAGCTAACTCTATTCACTGATTAGCTCGAGTAATTTTTTGCTGGCATCCTTAGTGTTTGCTGTGTGGAGGGTCATGCCATCTTCTAACAGTAATAGTTTGTTTGTGTCCACTCTGTATTCCTTTTATTTCCTTTTGCCCTGATTGCTGCGTCTAGGACTAATTTAAAAACTAATTCCAATGTGTTTTTCACATCAGGAAAGCTTACTGATGAAATTGCTAAGCACTGAAGAGTCTCAATTCTACCAGATTCCCACAATAAAATCATGAGGATTGTGAAGCAGAAACTGTTTAAGTCTTTAGAAAATGTATCATAATCAAATTAGTCTGAATATTTGTAGTCTTTCCTTCAGTTTCAGAAGACTCTACATCCCTAAGAGTAATGCAGGGCTTTCTAACTGAAACCAAGAAACTCACCAAGAGCTCACCAAACTCTAACAGTGCACATTAGAAAAATTGTGTTACTGTGCTGTTAAAATCTGTGAGCTTTATAGCCAAATTAAGAATGGCAAAAACACCTTCAAGATGGTTGTGCTAAAGGTCCTGCTAAAACAGGTGAGGCCACAGGGCAAGGGAACAGGGAAGGTGTGGGAGACCCTTGAACGAAGTGTGGTCCAGGGGAGAGGCAGGATCCAAAGGCACAGCTGAGAAGAGTCTGGCATGGCCACACCTGTAAGTGTCACAGCCATGACTTTGGGTGTGTCCCTCAGACCTGAATCTGAGGAGGAGCAGCACCCGAGGCCAGAATGACCAGAGACAGTACACCAGAGCAGCCTTGGCAGACAGTTATTGTAGTAAATGTGGATGATCCCGGGAAGCATCTGAGAGAGTGGGAGTACCAAGACCCATGCCCGTCAGTCAGAACCCCTGTATTTGCACTCACTAGTGCAGTGAAAAGGCATGAGGTGGTCCACAAGCAAGGTGGAACTGGAAGGGGCTGCTGTTCTCATCTGCTCTGAGTGCCAGACGAATTCAGACACATGCCTACCATCCGTTGTGAAGACAGGAAGCAGGTCAAAGACCCAGGGCTTTCTTGTTGAAAACACACATACCCACACACCCACAAACATACACAGGCACACCACCCCCTTGCTTGAAGACACAGTGTGCAAAAGGGACTGCAAATCCTGACCAGGTAAGCAGTGACATGACACTACCCAGCACACACAAGTCAGGAGGAGGACAGTAGGTGTGAGAAACAGCCCCTGGTTGGGGGATGCAGACCACCTCAGATGCAAAACACCACAGGGAACATGGAGCCATGAGTGTGTCTGATGGTATGGCAGGGTCTGAAGACATCAGTGGTTGCTGGGCAAGTAAGTACCCATGATCATTGGAAACTCCTGTTCCAGTGTACTTCTTCCACCCAAGACTAGGACTACTGCTACTGGATCTTCTGGCCCAGCATGTGGCCTGAATGGCTCCTTGACCTAAAGCAGATTATGAACCACCCTCAAGTTTCTGTCATGATCAGCAACCAAGATAAAGACTTTCTTAGCTACAAGATCGACTTGAAGGTCAGTGAGGGGGACTGAGGATGGGTGGGTATGGGACCTGGTGGGGAGTGGAAGGATCATGTTAGCCATGTGCCTGCACTGTGAGACTTTCTTGAGTCATCGTGAAAGCTGTTAATGCCTTCCTGGGAGGCAAGCTGAGGCACCTAGAAGCTTGCACCTTTACCTCGTCCCTATCCTGGCAGGTGCAGGTTCTCATCTGCTGTTCTCATGCCATCCAAGGTCCCGCTGCAAGCTGATCTTTTCCTTTTGGGACAACTCCTACTTCTGGAAAACGATAATCATTAAAGAGTATTACTTTAACATCACTGGTAAAACGTGGCTCTAGGGTGGTGAATGTAGGTATGTAAGGAGGTGGATGATCCATCTGCAGAATCTGCCCCTGTGTTCTCTGTCTTTCTGGAGGTTATAAGGCACATTATTCCAGTCCAGTCCACTGGTTCTGGGAATTTGAATGAGTAGCACAAGCCGCAGGCTGGACATCAGGAGCCTTAAATTTCTCAACTGGTTGTCAAGCCACTACTGCCCAGAATCGAACAGGATTGCTGAGGTGCAGTTGCTTTGGGCTTGCATACAGGTGACGATTGATGTTGGAGTTCTTGGATGCTCATCGGTGGGTTGGGGGCCTGGTCAGCCCTGGGCTGATCTTGCTTGTGCCTCCAGCAGATCATTGACAAAGACACGTGGGACGATCCTGTGAAGTATTACCCTAGAAAGGAAGGCTCTGCCATGAGCGGTAACTGAAAGAAACACATGTGGTGAAGGGGTCTGGAGGTGGGCCCTGTAGTGACAGCCATGTAGTGGCCGGGACACTGTCCTTTCCCAAATGGGGATGACTCAGGCACATGCAAGCTTTCTGTGGAGCCAGATTCGGGGTCATGCATGTAGCAGATGACCTGCTGAGACTGGGGGCTTGGGGACTCGTTGTGTCTGTGAGTGAAGCAAGTCTCCCCAATTTAGCTGTGCAAGAGACTTAGTGCAAGAGGCCTAGGTGATACTACTAAAGGCAGGGTGAATTAAGAAGATTTGTCAGAATCATCCTTCCGTGGGTCCTGCCATCCCCCAGCCTCCTGTTGCTCACCGAGTTTAAGATTGCCTGGGTCCTACACTCCTGCACCTTACCCTGGGAAGGCCTATCATTGAAAGGGCGTCCTCTCCAGGGTCCCAGTGCACCTCTGTGCTGGGGTGCACTGTGATTTTGCACATCCACCAGTCAGTGTCTCACCATGACCACTTTTGCTACACTGGAAGAGGCTTCAGGCTGCCTTTGGAAAATAGGGAAGTGCTCAGGGAGGAAGTGGACAGAGAGCTCCAAGTGCAGGACATGGTGCCTACTGATGCCATCTCAGACATTGCTGGACATGGGCATCTTCAGCTCCTGAAACACCTGTGTCACCTGTTTGCGTTTGTGTCCCTGTATCTAGCCTGTGTGTGTATACGCATGTGTGCTTGTGTTGCCTGTGTGTGTGTGTGTGTCTCCAGCCCAGGAAAAAAGCAGAGATAAACGCGACAGGAGAAGAAATGCCAAGCAATCAGAAGAGGCACAAGGCGTCCCCAGTCTGACGGTGGTTGATGGCCCTATCTCTGCAGTGATCCTCTCCAGGATGGGAATGAGGAAAGGATGGCCAGAGATAACTCAGGACCTTGGCTCCAGAAGTCTGCAATGAGACAAAATGCAAAACCACGCTTACTATTTCTCCGTGTTCCTATATGTGTTTGGACTAGGAAGAGCGGGTGCATGGTCTGTGGATTCACCCAGGGCTTATCAGGTGGGGTGGGGCTTTAAAAACCACCGCCTGTGGAGCCCACAGTTGTAGGGACATGGGCCATCCTGTGGAAATGGTGGATGTGGATACAGAGGACCTGGGATGGTTGAGGAGGCTAAGGTCTTGCTGAGAAGGACAGAGACCCAAAGGAGAAAGAGGCACAGATTGTTGTACTGGACACTTGTTCCACACATGTGAGAAGGAGACCCAGGGAGGTCCTGGGCCAGTTCTTCCCAGGATCAGCCCATCAGCCAGCATCCTCTCTCCATGAGGGTGGCACACACTGGCACGATGTGACACAAAATTCAAGACATGCTAAAGTAGGCTGTCCGTGCAAAACCACAGGCATCCTAGGAGAGACAAGGTTAGAGCATGGCATGCCTCCAGTCACTTCCAGCCTCCCTGGCAGTGCAGAAAGGTGAAGAAAGTGCAGGTGTTGGTGTACGTGTGTGCTCCTCTGCCGGGGTGTGCCTATGAGGGAGGGAACAGGGAGGAAACAAGGATGGTGGGCTTATTGCATGTCCCATGGGAACTCGAGAGATTGGGAGACAGGGAAGCCCCTGGGGGCAATTCGGGGCCTGCTGGTTTTCAGGGTCCAGGGGAAAGGCAATAGCGGTCCTGCCAAAGATACCCCATGGCTCGTGCTGAAAGCCCTGACATAAATTCCCTCTTTCTTCTGGGTCTTTCCCCTGGCTTTGGGGGCCTGAGGGCAAAGGTGTGTGTCTGCACCTGGGGGAGGATTTTGGCAGTCTCTCTGGATCACAATATCTGATTTTGTTGTAGGCAATCTGCACCAGGTGACACTCAGAGGAAGCTGCATTCTAGGTGACCATCTTGATGTCCAGATGCCCGACCAAGGACTGGCTTCCTGGCACGTGGGCTGTGTAGGTAAGCAGGGATGCCTGGCTGTAGGGAGTCCTACCTGGGCTTAATGAAACCAACTGAAAGAGAGTATTTGCATTTAGCAAGTCAATGAGGCCTGGGTAGAATCAAGCCCTCTGGTGTTTTTGAGATAGAAAAGCTGCTTTCTGCCCAAGGGAGGCATGAGCTGTGGGCCCAGAAAGGGCAGGTTTCCAGATCATCATCTGTTTGGGGACTCCATGGGTCTGGGTAGGAATAAACAGAAGGGACCACCTGTAGGAATGCCACCTTACCATTATGGTCTCCGGTTTCATGCCTTATATCAGAAGAGACCTTCTATCAACACCTCAGAAGAAGGTGTTGTGCACCTTCTTCACAACACTGGATCACACCCAGGCATCTCACAGGCCCTGGGGGCCCTTGGAGGCTCGGGCATCTCTTTGGCCTTTTCCTGCTAAAGGGATATAGCTCTTGGAGGCACAGGTAGACAGGTGAACACAGAAAGCTACACAGGTAGAGAGAACAGGGGGCATCACTCAGAATGTTGGGGGTGGTAGGCTAGCAATAGGGACACAACCCTGACCAGGAACGACCTAGATAGGTGCACATTGAGAAAGCAGTTCTCCAAGTCAGCTGAGCCCACATGTCCTTGTTTTCTGGTCCCCTGAAAGACTGCACAGGCAATGGATCAGGCCAGCCTGATTGGTACTGTGAAGCTATCCAAGGTGATGGGAGAATGAAGAATGCAGGCACATGTCATTCAGCTCTCCAGGGTGAGCATTTCCAAGCCTGCTCGATGCTCTGCAGATCGATCCCTGTCAGGAGCAAATGCCAACATTTTGTAACCTTTGAGGCTAAGTCACAGAGTTAGAAGTGCAACCTCACATGATCGATGAGAAGTGAAAGAAAATAACCAGGACAAAGAAAATAGGGTGCTTACCAAAATTGATGCTGCTGGACAAGAAAGTTTGTACTTCTGCGTATGTGCAAGTTTCCTCTCAGGGATGTTGGTGTGTACACACGCTTGTGTGTGCATATGTGCATGAAAAGCACCTGACAGTACGCTTGTGAGTATGAGGGTGTATAAACTGACCTAACCAGGTGATGGAAGTTGGATAGCGAAACCATGAAGGTCATAGGAAAGGTACATACTCTGGCCATCAGAAGCACTGGACCCAGGGTACCAATCCCTGTTACCTGACTGAGTGAACAATTTCTAAGTGGAATTACACTGGTGCACCCAGGATGCCTGGTAGAAAGGAGAGGCAGGAAGAAAGTGCCTGAGGGTGGCCAGTGAGAGCAGAGGATCCGAGACACAGAACAGGCTGCAATCCCAAGATACAGAAGCCGTGGTGGTTGACCCCACAGCCCCTGGATATGCAGCTACAAGGGCCTTTCTATCCTTATCAAACTCTAGGCTTTCTTTCCCTGACCTTGCCATGAGCATGAGCATGCTTTGCCTTTTTTCTGAGGTTTCAGAAATGGACCACCACTGCAGCATAAGCACCTGCTACCTGTATAGTCTTGCAGTTTGAAACATCACTTTGTATTCTTTGAAGAACGATATATCAGGGGTCAGGACTATAGGATGGATGGATTAGCTTGATCCTCTTGCTGCTTCCAGCCCCACAGGATTAGCCAACTGGGCAGGCTGGTACCTGTTCTCACATGGATAATAGAACCACTTTGAAAG